>NC_030858.1:13353866-13428748 GCF_000208745.1 Theobroma cacao | reverse complement strand
CATGGAGGTTTGGCCAGCATGGGTGTCCATACTCACTTTCTAATTTTGCATGGAAATGAGAAAAAAATGCATGGGTAGTGAAAATCACAAGGAAAATCAATGAAATTTACCTTTTTAATGCTTGATTTCTTGATTTCTCTTGATTTTCCTGAAATTTTTTCAGCTAGGGTTCTTATTTCTTTTCCCCCTTTTTCTCTCCTGGTTTGGACAGCTGAAGAAGATGAGAATTCTGGAATTTTGACATTTTTAAAGGCTAAAATAATATAATATTATTTTATTTATTTTTTTGTTTTATTAATTCCTTAAATTCTAGCCATCCATTTATTTCCAAATTTTCACCATACACTTGTCTCACATATCCATAGCTTTGATAAAATTCTCATACTTATCCAAAGTCTTGGTGGATTAATTTTTGAAATTTACACTTTTGCCTCCATAAAAGTCAAAAATTACATTTTTGCCCCAAAAACTGAAAAATTGCCCATAGACATATTTTTCATTCCTTATACTCATACCATTCTCCAAATTGTCAAATTTGATCTAAATTCTCTCAAAATCTCAAATTTTGTCCGTGGATAGAAAAATTACGATTTTGCCCCTACACTCCAGAAATCACAGGAATTAAACTTTTTCACTGCCAAACCCTCAAATTATACTCCAATACTCAAATCATACTCCAATAAGTTAAATGGGGCCAAAAAAAATCTTTTCTCAAAATTCTCATTTTGTCCCCAAGTGGTAAATGACCATTTTGCCCCTGGATAGTGAAAATTTCGGTTTAACTTCAAATTGATCCTCGAACTCCGAATTACCATTTTGAGTCATCCCTGAATTGTGAAACTCTTAATTTCACCTCAAAATTCCTATTTGAACTAGTTCGAGGCTTAATCGACTTAATGGTACCATTAGGGGCAATATCGTCTTTTAACGATTCCTCGAACTTCCTAAACATGTAAACATTCTATTGAGCATGTAAATGACGTCGTAATTATTTTATAGAACAGGGTTTGACATATTTGGTCAGATGCATGTGAGCATAACTTTGAGAAGCTCAAGACTTGTCTTACCATAGCTTTAGTATTAAGTTTGCCATATTGTGCAGGGGGTTTTATAGTTTATTGTGGCACATCATGAATGAGATTTGGTTGTGTGCTGATACAACATGGAAATATGATAGTGTATGCATCTAGACAGCTAAAGAGGGATGAACAGTATTACCCCACACATGATTTAGAGATGGCTGCCATAGTTTTTAGCTTGAAGATATGAAGGCATTACTTGTATAGTGTCTCTAATATATCTTTGAGTAGAGAGATCTCAACCTTAGGCAACATAGATGGATAAAATTGCTTAAGGATTATAATAATATTATTTAACACCATCCCGGTAAAACCAATGTGGTGGCAGATGCACTAAGTCGAAAGTGTATGAGGAGTTTAACCTACATTTCAATTGATAAGAGATCTTTAGTGCAAGGCATGCACGACTTGGGTGATATGGGAGTTTGATTTGAGGTTGAT
Organism: Theobroma cacao; assembly: GCF_000208745.1. Classification (NCBI taxonomy): domain Eukaryota; kingdom Viridiplantae; phylum Streptophyta; class Magnoliopsida; order Malvales; family Malvaceae; genus Theobroma; species Theobroma cacao. Next base: position 13,427,228 of record NC_030858.1, on the reverse strand, counting down.
GACATGAAGGCATTATTATCTTATTTTAGAATAAGGCCAATATTAGTGGATCACAACAAAAAAGCCAAAGGCAAGGACAATTTTGTGATTAAAGCCTTTGAGGATCCTCAAGAAAAGAAAGGGCAAATGTTCACTAAAGGCACAAATGGATTCTTACAACATGGATCTAGAATATATGTGCCAAATCTTGATGATCTAAGATAAAAGATCTAGGAAGAGGCTCATGTGGCAGCTTATGTGGTTCACCCAAGCACCACTAAGATGTACCATGACGTGAAAAAGTTGTATTGGAGGGAAGGCCTGAAGAAAGATATGGTAAAATTTGTAGCCAAATGGTTGGTGTGCCAATAGGTTAAGATAGAGCATCAGAGGCCTATCAGACTATTACAACGTTTACCTATTTTCAAGTGAAAATAAGAGCATATCACCATGATTTCGTGACAAGACTACCTCGTATGAGTAAGGGGTACGATTCTATTTGGGTGATAATGTATAAATTGACTAAGTCTGCTCATTTCCTATCGGTGAGGAACACTTATGGAGCAGCATAGTATGCTAGATTGTATGTGGACGAGGTAGTGTGATTATATGGAGTCCAAGTCATTATAGTGTCAAATAAAAGCACCTAGTTTACGAGTCAATTTTAGGGCAAGGTTCATGAGGCATTGGGGACCAAGCTAGATTTTAGTATAGCTTTCCACTTTCAAACGGATGGATAGTCTGAGAGGACCATCCAAATGCTTGAGGACATGTTAAATACCTATGTGGTAGATGAGATACTTGGGATAGACATTTACCATTTGTGGAGTTTACCTACAACAATTGTTATCAATCCAGTATACAAATGGCATCTAACGAGGCTTTGTATGATGAAGGTGTAGATCACCTATTAAATGGTTTGAGATTATAGAGAAATAACTCTGAGGGTTGGGCATCGTCTAATATGCATTGGATAAGATTAGGATGATATAAGATCAAATGTTGGTAGTTTGAGTAGGCAAAAGGCTTTCATCGACCATAGGTGTAAAGATTTGGAGTTCGAAGTTAATGATCACATGTTTTTGAAGGTGTTGCCAACCAAGGGGATCAAGAGATTTGGTAAGAAAGGCAAGCTAAGCCTAAGATACATGAGACCTTATGAGGTTCTTAAAAGAGTTGTTGTTGTAGCCTTTTGTTTGGCACTTCCACTGAATCTTGGGCATGTAAACTCGATATTTCATGTTTCTACACTTCAAAAGTACATCTTGATCCATCACATGTGATCCATTATGAGGGGATCCAACTAAGAAATGACTTGTCATATAAGGAGACAACAATGGAGATCTTGGATAAACAAGTCAAGAAACTACATAATAAGGAGATAGCCTTAGTGAAAGTCTTATGGTGTGACCATTTGAGTGAGGAGGTAACTTAGGAAGTTGTAGACAAGATGCACACCTAGTACCCCCACTTATTTCTAAGGTAGAGGTTAGTCAACACTTAACTTAAATTCAAGGAAGAATTTTCTTAAAGAGGAAAAAATGTGAAATCCCACCTTTTTAGTTAAATGATAAAATTGTGGCTTAACTTGGTAAGCTAAGGATTTAAAGTTTTATGAGTGATTTTGAACACATTTAGCTAAAAAAAATCCTCCAAATGATTTCAAATGAGTTATGGGAAAGTTGGGGTTTAAATAAGGCCTAAAGACTTGAGTTTTCTATTAAAAACAACATTTTGCAACCAAAGTATCAAGCCTTAATTCATGGGAAGAACAAAGTCTTGAGACTTCGGAAAAAGTATTAAGACTTTGTTGCCTAGAAAGAAAGTCTCAAGACTTCCACAAGAAGTCTCGACACTTGTGTCAAAAAACCTTAAGCAAAACCATTCTGTTTCAAAAGTATCAAGACCTAAGCACAAGGTATCGATACCTCAACATCAACCTTCAAAAAATAAAGGGTTAAACTTGTCTTTTCACTTCCAAAACTATAAATATGTTGCAAAATTTGAGCGCTAACATATTTTTCATTTACTCAACCACTAGCCATCAGCCACCTCCTCTCAACTTTCTTTTAAGTTTTAAATTTGTTTTTCTTCAAAGGGAACCTGATTTTCAACTTTTGATCTTGATTTTCAACTTTTTGGAGATAAGCTCATCGTGAGGGATAAGAATACTACATGAATAAAGCCCAACATGGGGGCAAGAGTACCACATGAATAAAGTCCATCATGGGGGTAAGAATACCACATGAATAAAGCCCACTTTGGGGATAAGAATACTACACTGAAATTTATGAACTATATGTAAATTAGTTTGATGATATTGTATTTGTATGATTGATGGTGTGAATCGATTATTTAATTTAGTGATCATGTCTTGAATAGATGTCTTGATATTCATGAGTATGAAGATCAAGTGGTACTTTCTAATCTCCATATGAGGGATAATGCCCAATGGTCAGGTTGCGAGTAAAAATGATACCGCTACCCAAGGAAAAGGCATTGGTATCTATGAAGGGAAATATCTTGTTTTCTTCTTACAAATAATTATACTTGGAATTGTCACTGTTTTATCAAATCGTTAATGTGTCATGGATTTCAAAGGCATATATGGAAAATGTTTGAAATGAGGTTATTTGACATTGAAAGGAATTATGTTGATGTTTATGAAACTCATGTTGTCTTTGCAAAATATGGTTAATTACAAGAACTCTTCCCCTTAGCTTGTCTCTTTCCTAAATCTACTCATGGAGTCTTTGTGAGCCACCTGCTATTTCCTTCTTTGTTTTTTTTGTTTTACAGATCAATATCACATTTGGGTAGACATCTTGTGGAGGAGTAGCTCAACTCTTACTTGGTAGGTATGGTGGTGCCTTCCTTTTAGCCTATTAGTGTCACTACACTTCACAGTGTCTCGAGTAGAGTCTTTAAACGTTTATATTTACAATGATACTTGGTTATGTAAATAAGTATTAATATACAACATATTTGTTTATGATTGTGGATATTATCATGAGCCCCGAATACATATGAATAATGTTCTTATGGTGAAAGGACCATAGATGATAATGGCACGAGATGTGTACCAGATCACAGAATTATATCTTATGTGAATATCGATATGCAATGAAAGCAATTCTACACTTTATGTTGAGAAGTTTCATAATTGTGTGATGGTGCTTATGTGATGAATGGATGAATGAAATCCCACACATTATGTTAGGAAGTTCCATAATGATGTGAGGATGTTTACTCACTTGTGAATTCTATTATAGTGTATGAACGTTTGTATGATTGCGACGGATGACAAGTCCACGTATGTAGATTAAGTCTTGTTTGGACCTAGTGGGCTATACCCATGTAAGTCCATGCGCTGGTCATGGCTTACTAGAAAACGAGTCATGACATGTAGCCAAGTATTTTATGCCACAACATGAAAGACATTGCGGAGCCCTTTAACAGCTCTTTCAACATTATATGAGGTTACATAAATGTTAGTAGGTGCTAAACACAATCAATATAATTCACAAGACAAACAACATTGATCAATATCTTTTGATTTAGTAATTATCTTTATAATTGAATGCTTTATTTCATAAGCATAATTAACAATGTCTAACACAATAATAAAAATTAAATTTCGTGTAAATGACGATACATAGAAAGTGTTTTCATATAAAAGTGTATGACTAGATCTTAAGCACATTGTTCCTACACGCTTCACTTCCACCTTTACATTGTTACGAACCATGAGCTCCTTCCTTATTTGGTTTCCTTTTGCTTATGAACCCTTGTAAGTTAAAAGCAACATGAGTAGTTGCACCATTGTTTAGCCACTAAAAATTGGAGAGGACTTCAATTAAACTAGATTCATGTATAACTAGAGTTAAAGAGTTACCTTCATGCTCACGTTTATCTAGTCAAGTTTTGATTTTGAGACGTTGTTTCTTATGTCTCTTATTCTTACAAAAGAAACATGTAAGTTCCTTTTCAAGGATAGTTTTTTAACCTTTACAATAACAAATTGACCAAGATCGTTCTTGTTACCCTGAACATGTTTAGGACCATTACTTTCATTGTGATGAATTTGGGTCACAAGAAAGACCTTGTTGAGTATTTCTTTTTTATTTTTGATTTAATAGTGGACTATTTTAACGATATACTCTTTAACTCCTCTTATCTCATCATAATTCATGGAATAAAATCCCTTCAAAAGAGTGACAATTTTAGCATTTAATGACACTTTATACCTTTTATGATCTACAATTAAGAAATCTTTTGTATAGCGGTATAAGAAATCCATTTAACAAGGTGTTTAAGAATGGCCTTCTTAATAATAAGTAAAATAATTTATTTGAAATTTCTCATACCTTCAAGGTCATTCTATCATTCTCAGACTTTTCAATAGTAAGTTTTACAAGCTTATCCATATTCATAGCCAAGTTCATGATTGCCATGTTGTTATTAACAAAAAAGGTTATCAAAAATTTTAAAAATTAAATTTTATTAATAAATAATAAAATACTCTGAAACCATAAATAAGTATACCCAAAGACTGAAGGCACATCATCATGTAAACACTTTTAGACTGAATGCATGACATGTAATTAGAAGCCTTTTCACATAAAAGTGGTCATGAAAATTTAACACAACCTTTGTAAATTACTATATTTTGATGAATAAATTACTATAGATAGTTAAGTTCCACACCTATGCGCTTATGTGCTACTATATAACTTAAATATATAAACACCACCTTTAGGTGAATAAATGCACATCAAAACTAGAGACATCTCTAAAACATATGAGAATAATAATTTCATAAAACTAGTCTATTTTTCACTTTAATGACAAACAAATTAACTAGCATAATGAAACTTTTCCCATAATTGGATTTTTCTATGTTACCCACACAAACTTTATGGTATAATTTTTTAATTAATTTTATGAGCATGAGGCATCATGTCTCACAATCATACCTACACATGTAATATAACCTTATGAGATATTTAGTCATTCATCTCCATTTATGTCACTAAAAAATTTGTTGTATTCAAAAATATGACTTTATAAGGTTTTTGTTATTAATTTATACATTATAACTTTATCTTGAGAGTATATAAAATACACAAGTACTTAAAGAAAGTACATACTACCATCAAACTCAAAATTATGTATTTTTTTATTGCATGCATTCTAGAAATGTATTGGGAAAACATATGAAATAATTAATTAAATACACATAATAAATAAATAAATATCAAACATGCACTAAAAATTAGAAAAATAGCACAAACAAGTAGTAAACAATAAGTGGGATTGAACTGCCAAAAAATTGGCCTAAGACCTTAGCCTAAGTCAGACACAAACGGACTCACGTTCCGTCCATGTGTGTGAACTAAGCTAGTCCTTATTGTCATGAGTCTCACATTAGTAAGAAATAGAGAGGATTTTAGGTATACAAATATAGGTCTTCCTCTATCTAACAAGCATGCCTTTTGGATTGAAAACGTGGACTTGTGATGAGTGGTATTAGAGAAAATCTAATCTTCACTAATGTGGGACCCCATGAGAGAGACAAGAGTCATGGTAGGTCCAAAATAGTGTAAGGGTTCATCTCCCCTATGGCAATTATCCAATGCAATAAGAGCATTGCATATTAGGGTGGGCAGAATGTCATAGATTCCACATCAGTAAGAGATTGAGTTGGTTTTGAGTATATAAACATAGGCATTCCTCCATCTAATATGCATGTATTTTGTGTTGAAAATGTGGGCCCGTGACAGGCGTGACCAAGCCATTCTTTAACTCTTAATCGAGTCAACCTAACCTGAAATGCTAGAATTTGCGCCTACAATAGGTTTTTCATCATGGATCTCTATTTGAGCTCATAAACCTAAAAAATCATTGTGTTCTTAACCTAAAAAATCTTAAAACTTGTGGCTCTTAGAGAACCCATTTTCTTAAGCATGATTTCAACTAGTTAGACAACAATAATTCGATCAAACTACCACATTGTCAATAATACATCATCAATGAAGCATCCCTAAGATTCAAATTGCACAAATTATGAATTTAAATGGTACAATTAAACATATTCAAAAATGACACAAGACTTGATGCGTAATCATGATTGATTCATGTAATCAACCAATGCTAGCAGTTAATTATTGTTATTTAGAGTTCTAAATATAAACTATGCTTGCTATAATAGAAATTGTTAAACTTTATATATAATTATTTATACTAAATCTAAGATCTACTGTAACAGATATTTGGAACACATAAAATTATACCTAATTTTTTATTCATAATTTTTTTTTTAATTAGGGGAAGGGGAATTTGAACCCTATTCTTTAGGTAGGGGATCATACAACAACCAATGAGCCAAATGCTTGGGTTTAATTTTTTTATTTATAATTTGACAAATGAAATAATACTAACTAGCTTAACTGTTGAGATTCAATGTATTAGAATCTTCATCTTCCTTAATCTACAAATATGCGATGAGTGAGATTCTTAATACTTTCTAGATACGAAAAGAGACATAGCATTCTTTACATAATGAATTCCAAATCTTACTTGTTATAAGATTTAGGTTTTAATACAGAATCCTACATTATTAAACTCACATATAATATTGGAGTCTTTTATTAAATCATATTATGAATTATAATATTGTCTTATTATCAAGACCAAATTAACTTAGCGTGATTTTAATAAAATACAAAAACAAATCAGATAAGTTCACACTTTAACTTAAGAAAAATCTAAAAATATATTCCCAAAAAAACCTAATTGAAGGAGTGAATGTTGATAAAGGAAAGGAAGTCATAAATAACAAATATATATATATATATATATATATATATATATATATATATAATCTTAAAACAATTAAGTAAAACCGTGAATGTTGAAGAAAGTTTTCTCTTAAATGTATTTAAAGTTCCAATGAAGCATTGTTTCATTAGCGACGAAGAAGACCAATACTTTTACATCCCAAGTTTGAGGCCAAACATATTTACAAATTCAGTTTAGAGATGTTTATGGGTCGAGTTAAGTCGGATCATCCTCGATTGACACCTTAAAAAATTAGAACTCAACTCGAGTCTAACTCAAAAGTTAGGTTTATTATTAATATAATAATGTTCTTCTGTTGTGCTCGGTCCTAAAAAGTCATGTCTAGTATTTAGCTGGAGTCAGACAAGGCCCATTTGCCTAATGGATAACTCGATGTGTGAACACTTATAGTTTGATCAATTTTATGTTCGCGTTATTAATTTGTTTAATTAATTAATTAAATTTTTATAGTAAATGTAATAGTTATGTTATATATTTGAAGGATTGGTTGATCATGATTGTAATTTTCCTTATAAATGTAATCTTATAAACAAGAAGAAAATAAAAATAAAAAGCCAAAATGGATATTAGATGGAAAGATGAAATGATGTAGAGAGTAAATATTGATGATAATTAAGTTATTCCTCTTGACCCATTCCCATTCTTGTGATTTTTGTCTTTGTTTTTGATATTCCTTTTTGTTATATTCATCCAAAAAAAAGAATAATTTTCTTTGTAGACTTGTAGCAGTGAATACTCAATACAGTCCATGCAAAGGGAACTCCAAAGAGACCCAATCAAATATTTCAATACGTCCTGCAATTAGCCTTAAAATCAATACCTGCCAGCCGAGGATGCCAATAAATGTATGTACCAAATATAACGGAAGAAAGGTGGACCCAAGTGATTGGACTTTCTCCACGTATCCATCCCGTGGCCGCAAAAAATTTTAAAAAAAGAGAAGCCGAGTCTCAGAACCAATTTCCGGTTTTTGTCCTTTTCCAATGAAAGCCGGTTTAGGCAAGCTGACAGCTTCCAATCTGTGGGCACTCTTGACTCTTCAACTGGGGAATGTAAGAAGCAATCAACCCTTCAAGTTTCAACGTCTTGGATAGTATTTTATATTTTCTATTCAAAGTATTTTTTTTTCAACCTTTTGGGTTAAGAAATCTCATTGAATTGATCCACCCCATTATTTATTGGGTGAGAATTGAGTCAAAACAGCTTTGATTAAAGAAGTCTATGAGATAATATTATATATATATGCACATACATACACGATTGAGAAATTAATTGTCTTTTATACATGTACTAGGATTTAGTTGGTGTAAAGATATTTATTTGAATCACACAAAATGAGATAATTTGCATCAATTTCAAAATTTTAACCAAAAATTTAAACTTAAAATTTTCAGAAGACAATTATCTCAAGTTTAAAGTCTAATTATGTAATTAGTTTTTTTTTTTTGAAAAGTGATTTTATTGCACCTTAAGTCTCCATGTCATCCAAAGCCTTTATCAATTGTTAGAGAGTTCTACTGGCACTAGGCTTGAGTGAAAGAGAGATATACTTTATGCAATTAGTTCTTATATTTTATGAAAGTGATAAATTTAATTTTTTTACAATAATTTGTAAACATTAAATATTTATATTTTTCGAAATTGATAATATCAATTCAATTATTAAAGATGTTAAAATTTTTTAATTATTCATGGCATCTTATTATATTGTCATGTTATTTCGTGTTGATGCAACATTCAAGAATGATACAATGATTTGCTAATGTGACATTGATTAAACAAAGAAATGGATTTAAAGTGGTGGTGTGATGCTAATATGGACCACTATGTTAGTATTTTTGCAATTTACATGTATAAATGTTAGATTTTGATACTAATAAAGAGCTTAAAGATGAGAAACTTCACTCCTTTTATAAACAAACATCATATTTGGTTGGGGAATAGAATAGTCATTTCTTTCTAATTTCTATTACCTAGTTATTCTTGGATTTAGTAATGGTCATTCCTTGAAAAACCAAAACAACCATTACTAAAAAAGGACTTGGTAATGACTATTCTAAACTTAGGAAATGGAAAAATATACTATTATACAAAATTACCCTTTATAAATTGTAAAACTTAACCTTTGATATAAGATGTAATTTGATCATTTTCACATTTCATTTCTCTCTCTACCCATCTTTCTCTCTCTAAATTAAATTAAAATTTTAATAAAAATTATAATACAAATTATAATAATTTATATTTAAAATTTAAAAATTCAATTAAAATTTTAATTATAAATTAAAAAATATAATTTTAACTTTAAAAATAATTTTAATTATAAATTTTTAATATTTTAAAAATAAAGAATAAAATAAAATAATGGTATTAATAATTTAGTTATAAATTATTAATATTTTAAATGAAACATAAATTATTAACATTCTAAAAATAAAATAAAAATAAAAATAAAGAATCATATTAAAATTTTAAATAATAATTTAATCATATTTTTAATAAATCATTTAAAAATTAATATTTAAAATTGAAAATCAAATATTAAAATAAAATATATTTTTATTTTATTATCACTTCTTCTTTTACTATTTCAAAACAACTTTTACCAATTAAATATTGAAATAAGCTATAATAACTATTTCTATTCTATTTTATTTCATGAACTAAACTACATCATAACTATTCTTACCTTATTCCATTATTATAAAATAATCATTTTATTTTCTTTCTATTTCATTTCGAGAACCAATCATATCTTACGTGTAATAATTATTATTTAAGAGATTGTTTAATTAATACCATGTCATTACACACAAGTTGTTTATCAGTAAAAATAATGAATATATTTTAAATTTATCATTAATAATTGAATTGACATGATGAATTTTGAAAAGTAGATGATTTTTATAAATTACTGTATGTAGATTAAACCTATGATTTAACTAATGGTATAGTTTGAGCCAAATTTAACAAATTCAACAACGGGAGCGGCCGGTTGGGAATAAAGTTAGAATTCCTTAAGACAAAGAGATGCATGATTCACGAGACACACAGGGGAAGGGAGGGGAGGCCGTTTTCTGTGGTTATTCCCCTGAAGGAAAGAGACAGGGAAGGGCATTCCAGAACGATTAAGAAAAAGGTGAACTGGTAAAAATCAATGTATGTGGTGTAAAAGCAAGTCCTGTTCTAAGAAAATCTAACCATAGTTAACTTAGGAGTTAGGTGGGTTTGACTAGTCGGGTTTGGTAGGCGTTGGGTTCGTTCACTCCCTCCCATCACCTCCACCTCTGCCTCTTGCCTCCCTTTTTAAGGTCCCAGCCCTCTCCTACCCCCTTCCCTCTCTCTCTCAGAGAAGTCTCTCGCAACTCTCAACCACCACCAAACTCCCAACAACACCAGTTTCCAACAAAGAGAGATCTTCTCCAATTCTCCTCCATTTCTGCATTTACACTTCCTTACGCTCGATTCGCAAAACAAATGGAACCGTCATCATCTTCTGGTTCAATCAAAGTTTCGCCGCTCGATCTCATGTCAGCTATAATTAAGGGCAAAATGGACCCTTCCAACGCTTCCTACGACTCAGCTGCTGAGGTGGCCACCATGCTTCTTGAGAACAGAGAGTTCGTTATGATTTTAACTACCTCCATCGCCGTTCTCATCGGCTGCGTCGTCGTTTTGGTTTGGCGTAGATCCGGTTCTCAAAAACCAAAGCAAATCGAGCCTCCTAAGCCTTTGATCGTTAAAGAACCCGAACTCGAAGTCGATGATGGCAAGAAAAAAGTCACCATCTTCTTCGGTACTCAAACCGGCACCGCCGAAGGCTTCGCCAAGGTTCCACTATATATATTTATTTATATTCTCATTTGTTTTTCTTGATAATTTTTTGCTTATTAGTTTTTTTTCTTTTTTTTAATGTGACTCAGGCTCTAGCTGAGGAGGCAAAAGCACGCTATGATAAGGCGACGTTTAAAGTTGTAGATTTGGTAAGTTTTAATTTTGACTTTTTTTTTTTACCCTTTTCGGTGTTATGTTTAGAACTGGAATTGGCGATTTAAACTATTGATATTTTTTTTGTACTGTAAATAGGATGATTATGCGGTGGATGATGATGAATACGAGGAGAAGATGAAGACGGAGAGTTTGGCTTTCTTCTTCTTAGCCACGTGAGTTATTTTGAATAATTTTCTTTTTGATATTTATATGTTTTTTCTTTTTGGGAATTTGTTTTGCTGATATGGTTAAGTTGGTGAACTTGTAGATATGGAGATGGTGAGCCGACTGATAATGCAGCTAGGTTCTATAAATGGTTCACTGAGGTAAATTTTAATTGTAATTAGTCGAGGATGATAATGAGTTCAATTGTGTTTAGTGAAAATATTATGTAGAATGACATTTTTTAATTGGCTGTTATTGTGAATGTCTGATTGGGTGTTTAGGGAAAAGAGAGGGGAGAATGGCTTCAGAACATGAAGTACGGGGTGTTTGGCCTTGGTAACAGACAGTATGAACATTTTAACAAGGTTGCAAAGGTGGTTGATGACCTCCTTACTGAGCAGGGTATGTGTCTTCATTTTCCTTTTATCTCCCCCTGCATATAAATGGATGCATTGGTTCATGGATTTTTAATTGGTTTACTTTTATTAAAATGGCTTCTTGCACGCAAATTATGCTGTTAATGTTTGCTAACTATTTAATTTTTCATGAATTATGAAAGTGCTTTAAAAATTTTCAGAGTTTAATTTGTCATGCATATGATTGAATTTCAATAAATTGCAATTATGTTGGTGTACTATCAGAAGTTTCATCCCACCATTTCAGTATAAAAACTCTATTTGTTACTCATGTAATGATGACTTTATTGTTTTGTGATGTTTGTGACAGGAATATTTTATGGAAAGATGACTGCATAAGTTTAATATACATCTTTTTGATCAAAGAAAGCAACCATTTAACTTTTTAACTTTAATCTATGTATGTAATATTCGGCTTTAGTAACCTGTTAGTATATCTTTTGTTGTGGCTGATTACACTAAAAAACTTAACATACATTACAATGCAGATCTAAAAAGTGCACCTTTTGATGAAAATTTTAGCCTTCCTTTATTTCAAATTCATGAAGCTTTTGAATTGGATGTGGCATTGTGATTTTGGTGTAGTAAATTGACTCTTGACATGTAGCCAAAATGTTTATATTAATATATTCAAATTTTCAATAGAAATCTGCTGATGCAGAAATGCTTGAGTTCATGTAGTAAAAGATTGTTTTACCAGTCATATATAATGTTGCATTGGAACTCCTATCATCTAACATTCCCCTTGCTATATTTGTAGGAGCAAAGCGCCTAGTTCCAGTGGGTCTTGGAGATGATGACCAATGCATTGAAGATGACTTCACTGCATGGTATTAAATACTTGAACTTTGTTTTGAATCAAAAGCTTGTCCATTCTTAACCTTTATTTGTCATTAAACTATCTTGCTATGGTTGCTTTTCTAGGCGTGAATTAGTTTGGCCTGAGTTAGATCAGCTTCTGAGGGATGAAGATGATGCAACAACTGTTTCTACCCCTTACACTGCTGCTGTGTTGGAATACCGAGTTTTATTTTATGATCCTGCTGATGCACCTGTTGAGGATGAGAACCGGAGCAATGCAAATGGTCATACTATTTACGATGCTCAACATCCATGCAGGTATACTAGAATATTTTGTTCTGGATGTCAAGGTGGCCATTATATTTTTTATTCTTTTTTGATGAAATCTTAACTGGTTTCTTGTTTTAACTTGAAGGTCTAATGTCACTGTGAGGAAGGAGCTTCATACTCCTGCATCTGATCGTTCTTGCACCCATCTTGAATTTGACATTGCTGGCACTGGACTTTCGTAAGTTGCTTTCCTAAGTCATTTGGCTACTGTACTGTTAAAATTTTATTGTTGCAATAATGCACCCTCCCCCACTCCTCTTTTCCTCCTCTCTTGAAACCAGGTGCTGAGTGCTGCTTGTTTCAAATTTTCGTTTAACATCATACTGAACTTCGTCTATTCATAATCATCTTCCTTTTCAGGTATGAAACAGGGGATCATGTTGGTGTTTACTGTGAGAATTTAGACGAAGTTGTAGAGGAAGCATTGACGTTATTGGGTTTATCACCAGACACCTATTTCTCTGTTCATACTGATAAAGAGGATGGGACGCCACTTGGTGGAAGCTCTTTGCCTCCTCCTTTCCCACCATGCACTCTAAGAACAGCATTGGCACGATATGCTGATCTTTTGAGCTCGCCAAAAAAGGTTAGACTATTTATTGGTCAATATGTCATGAACTCTTCTTTTTATTTTTGTTTTGAATAACTATTCTAATTCTTTAATGCCTGCTATGGCCAGTCTGCCTTAGTTGCCTTGGCTGCTCATGCCTCTGATCCAACTGAAGCCGATCGATTAAGACACCTTGCATCACCTGCTGGAAAGGTTGTAGGAGTGATTTTTATTAGCTTGGTTCATCTATTTTGCAGCTTATGTGTATGCTGATACAACTTCTGGCACGTTATTATTCAGGATGAATATGCACAATGGATGGTTGCAAGTCAGAGAAGCCTCCTTGAGGTCATGGCTGAATTTCCTTCAGCCAAGCCTCCACTTGGTGTCTTCTTTGCGGCTGTTGCTCCACGGTTGCAGCCTAGATACTATTCAATCTCATCCTCACCAAGGTAATTCTATTATTTTATCTTCTCTCTCTATCTTTTTGGCAGTAACATTTTAAGAGGAAAATCTCCATTGTGATTTTGGCTTGATGTGGGAGTAATGATTTCTGAATTTCGGGATCAGTTGAGTGTGGGAGCTTGCCCCTTGGAGAAAATGATTCCACAATTTAGATCACAATGGAGATAATTGTTATCCAATTCAGCCATTTTTTTTTTTTTTGCACTTCCTACATTAGCAATGAAAAAGCATTCTAAACAGCAAGGTTAGGAAATGGATTATAGGCAATTAAGTTAGTAGCATTATGAATCTCTCATTTATGAGACTTCGACTGTCTCTGATTTCATGTTCTATTCTAATTCTAATATTTTTAACTGTATTGTATGCATATTTACCATTTATAATTATGTTTTGCAGGATGGCACTGTCCAGAATTCACGTAACTTGTGCATTGGTTTATGAGAAAACACTAACAGGTCGTATTCACAAAGGAATTTGTTCAACATGGATGAAGGTACTCAGTTCAACATGTTTTTTTTTTTCTCTTTTACATAGGTAGGGGTGGTCAACCTTTAAAGTTAATGGAAATTGAGATGATTTTTTTGAGGAGATAAATGATATGTAATTCCTGGATACCACTGAACAAAGGATCCTTTCCTTTTTATGTTTTTGATCATATCTGAATTTCACAGTCTATTCTCACTTCCTAGGCAAACTTGCTAACTTATTAACATCCATTTCTCCTCTCTTATTATTATAGGTCCGGGTTGTTTACTGAATCTCGTCGTTGAATAATAGTAATATAATTTTATCCCCATTTGCCCCCTTTGTTTTTCAGAATTCTGTGCCCATGGAGAAAAGCCATGACTGCAGCTGGGCACCTATATTTGTCAGGCAATCAAACTTTAAACTTCCTTTAGACACTAAAGTGCCCATTATTATGATTGGCCCTGGTACTGGATTGGCTCCTTTCAGGGGATTCCTTCAGGTAAGTGTTGTCACTTTTTCAACGTTCATGATATTGAGAATTTTAAGAAAACTAATTATTTCCATTTTCATTTTCAGGAAAGACTTGCACTGAAAGAAGCTGGAGCTGAACTGGGTCCATCTGTATTGTTCTTCGGCTGTAGGAACCGGAAAATGGTAAGTGATGAAGGTTCCAGTCCTATGACTAGTTTTACATCCTTGGTGGGTTTGGGGATATATATGTAATCCAACTGCAAAGTTTAATTTAATACCTTTTTTTTCCAGGATTACATTTATGAAGATGAGCTCAACAACTTTGTCAACGGTGGTGCACTATCTGAGATTGTGGTTGCCTTTTCACGTGAGGGACCTACCAAGGAATACGTGCAACATAAAATGATGCAGAAGGTACAGGACATATTTTACCCACCATGAACTGTAGGATTGAAGCTTTTTGAAAGATTTTTTTTTTTTCCCGAGAAATTGTATATTTCAGTTTTCTTACATCAGTTTATTATCTAAGCTCTAAAGACATTTATGCCTTGTTTCCAGGCCTCGGACATCTGGAACATGATTTCTCAGGGAGGTTACCTATACGTGTGTGGTGATGCCAAGGGCATGGCTAAAGATGTCCATCGAACTCTACACACTATTTTGCAAGAGCAGGTACGTTTATCGTGCTTATCCTGAGACTGTATAACTGCTAAATATGAGTTATGTGATTCCCAGCTTCCATTTTAGAAGGCAATGTGGTTGAAAAAAGCTATTGCCACCTTTTGTCAATTCATGGTCCAACATTAGAAAAGTTTTCCTGTTGTTTTTAGACATTTTCATGTCTTAATGTTGACAACTGTGACATTCATATGGTGCATGAAAGCTCCCTTTCTCTTTTGTTGTATTCAATGCCATGCCATTTCCCTTTTTCTATTAATATAATAAGTTGGGAAGAGGAATATTTGGTGGACATGATTGCCTGTTATGCTAAAAGTGGTTGCACCAACTTTGGTGGTTTCAGGGATGTCTAGACAGCTCAAAGGCTGAGAGCATGGTGAAAAATCTGCAAATGACTGGCAGGTATCTACGTGATGTGTGGTGATGATTACCATGAAAATACAACAAAAAAAAAAAAATTATATATATATAGAGGGAGGGCATATTGTTTGGATGAAAGAAGCTGGAGAGAAGGGTAGTTGTAATATCACCTTCATCTCTGCGCTTAAAAAGGGGAATTAAATTTGTTGTCATGAATAGTAATGGGGTCTGTGATTCTTTTTGTCTACCAAATATGAAGGATTTTTTGGTTCATGTAATTTATGTATACATATATATATGTATAACTATAATTATATTAGGTAATAGTTATGGAGTCTTTAGTTTTCCATGTATGAACCGGGAAGCAGGTTCAAATTACAAAGCAATTGTTGTTGCTACTCCTACACGGTAACTGTACTGAATCTGAATGGATAATTTAAGCTTGGAATCTCAAGTGATTGCTTCTGTTTCTGCATTTAATTCAAGTAAAATTCTTTATCTTCGTCTTCGTCTTCGTCTTCATGGGAGACCTTCAATTTCGCCTTTGCATTCTACTTGGATCTTGCTGTTACGAAAAGGTATAATTGCTTGTGCTTGGTTAAAAAATTCATCTAAAGAAGAAAAACCACATAAAAAAGATGGAATGATTTAAATATCGTTTCTTCTCCTACTCAAACGAAACTTGAGTTTAATTGAAGTTGGGAAAGGAGTCAAACGTCGGTAAATTGTTGTATTCTGAAATTGATCAAATCGATTGAAATAGTTCAATTCTCTTTAATTTTCAAAATTTAAGCATTGCATTGATAGAACCGGTCACTTGTACAAGATTGAATAAATAACTAAAAATAAAAATAAATAAATAAATAAATATACGCCCCTCCTTGTTTCGTGATAGTAATGTTCGGTGAAAATCTGCTAATGTTTTGACTCGAAAGAGAAGGAAATAAATTAGAGAAAGAGTTAGGGATCAAGTGAGCAAGCGTAACATCTTTCAATTGAAATGTCAGGTGCTGTGTCCTGGCTGCTAACTCATCTTCCTTTAAAAGAAATACAGAGATGGCAGTTTCCTTGATATGATATTCGTCACGTGGCCTTTGGGGTTTCCAATTTTCTTTGTAAAGGATTAGGTGAATCCAAATCTTGACATCCCACACATCTCATCAAAACTTTTTTGCTAATTATTCAAAATCAGCCTGCCTTTGCCAGTTGTACCAAACATTAATTTCTTTTTCACTTCTCTGTTGGTTCTTAAGGACACCGTAATTCAGCTTTAATTAAACAATAATAATCTATTTATACAGTCAAGGAGCGTAATCAAATCAAAACAAGCCAAGCCCCACTTGTCTTGGCAAATCCAATTATTCTATTTTCCAGTTTAATTAAGCAATTAAGTTAGCCTCCTTTATGCTTCCATAAACCCCATTTCATTACTCAAAAATACATTACCTTTCCACAGTCTCTCTCTCTCTATATATATATATATATATAAATGGTTTGCTCTTTTAAGATATCGGATGTCTTTGCCAAAACCATTTCTAATTAGTTTGAGAATAAATATAAAACATCGCATTCATTTGGTGCTGTTGAAAATTGACCCTGAATCGAAAATAAATTATCCAATGCAAGAGGTTCCTAAAAGCATTTGGTCCACAGTCTATTGAGCCCTTCCCTTTTCTTTTAATGCTTAATGAAAGGGACCGATTGAACCAACTACTTTGAATTATTGGTGGGCGCACATTTGCATCACCACAATTTTCAATAATAATAAAATTACTATGGTTTACTAGCGTAATGGGTTGTTGTGTGAGCGCAACGCACACGTTCAACTGGGTAGCTCACCTCTTCTTCTCATACACGTTGCGCACGTGTTCCTTACTATCAACACGCTTTGGTAGGTAAGATTATATTTGTCCTTCCCTTCAACTTAATAATTATTTTTTATAATGAAACTTTTGCCCTTAACTAAAAATTATAATCATAATAACCAAATAGTATATTTGACATAATTATTATATCGAGCCAAAAAAAAAATCAAATAACCTAATCAACAAACAAACTTAACATAAATTAAATTCACTGACAACCATATTCGAATTTGATTTTCAAAATATTTTCTTAAGATTAAAATAAAGTTTTCATGATGATTTAAAAATTTTAAAAATTATTAAAAAACTTAAAATGAGATCTAATCTGATAAAAGCACTATAAATAAAATATTCTTTTTAAAGTCACTGATCTAGAGTATAAGTTTCACATGCATTTCATAGATCGTTATTATACTTTTCAAGGAAATGCTATTATTTTTTCCCCTTGTCACGTGCTTGTGACATTTCATAATGTGGTAAAGTTGTTTAATCTAATGTTCTACGTTCACTTGGATTTAAATACAAGATGGATGCTTCACCTTGTGAGATTAAGGAGATCAACATGCTTTTCAAGCAATAGATGGGGCATTTAGACAAGTGACTTGGTTCGTTGATAATTCATTGCTTCTCCACAGATTGCATCGAAACATTTGATAACTATAAAAGAGATTGGTGTGCTTATAAGCAAACTTTGACGTAGGAAGACGCCCATACTAAAAGCATTTGATCATGACCCACTGCTCACGTAGAAAATGACTTGCACCCTCTTTGCGTTGAATTAAGTCTTTTTGTTCCAAAAGTTTGATGAAAGCTCTTCTCATTTTGCTCATAAAAAGGGTCAAGCAAAAATTCTTGAGATTTCTTGAACTTTGATAATTGGAAAGATTGAACTTTTACATTCAAGTGTCCAAAAGTTGAATTACCTATTTAAACTCGCGAGCTTGATCTATTTCAAGTTAGAGTTTGAACATAAAATTTTAGTTCTAAATTTAAATCAATTCGACTTAATTAGATTATTATATTAATAAATAATATATTTTTATTTAATTTAATTTTAAAATTTATTAAACATATATAATTAGTAGTTATTATATTAGTAATGAAATAATAACTCAATGAATGAGCCAAGATAGATTCAAGTTTAGCTTTTAAAAAGAAAGATACTCTAAGCCAACCTAGCTTAGCCCAAAGTCAAAGTAAGCATTTTCATGAACATGTTTCCAGTTTCGATCCACCTCTCATCAAGCAGATGTCAAACCACCATGAGAATTTAGGGCTACGCACTGATCGACCATGCCGATTAAGGGTGGTAGCTTCCAATTGTTCAACTTGATTTCCCTTAACATCGACGGAATAATTAACTTTCTTATTTTTTTAATTGTTTTTATATGAGGGATTACACATTTACCCCTCTTCATAAATTCCCCCACCAACTCCTGCATCACACACTCACACCTTTTTAAACCCTAAAGCCCAAAATCTAAACCTATTTTCAAAGCCCAATACTGCCTAACTAACTTCATAACCTATTGGCGAAAATTGAAGTAGATAAACAACTTAAAGAAGAATGAAATGTGATACATTATTATTAAGAATAATTTCTACTCTTTCGGAGTATGAAACTTCTTGAATAGTTTGTACAATATAAAAAAATAAACATTGAAAATATTCCAATGAGATATTGGAGGATAGGAAATCATGAAATAAACAAGAAAACTGTAATAATTTAATTAGAACGGTTGGTATTTATATTTTGGTTGGTAGAATCAAAGACAACAAAATATCACTTGGGCCTAGCCCATGTGTATAGCCACGCATAGGGAGAAATTCGTATTTTCTCAAGGCTTTGCACGATTTCGTGTGCGTGCAAGACCACTTTCTGTTATAGCTTTCAACAAGCCCATAATTAGTTTGCTTATTTATAACTTTGTTACATAAAGTAATTTTTAACACATTTTGAGGGCTTTAGTGGCTAGATTTTTGAGTTTAGGACCAAATTTTAACCCTTTTTAGCTATATTTCTAGTGTAAGTTAGATTTTATATTGATTAGTTAACTGAGTTGTTTTTAGCTCAATTTCACTTTAATTTATCTCAATTTACTTTAGGAAAAGTTATTGCTGATGTTCTCATGATTTTGTGCAAAATATGATGAGCAAGGTGAAAGGAAGAGATAATAGCATAGGTGAGGAGAAAGCATCACTTGTACATGTTGTAGTAATTTGCAGATAACTTGAGCTGCAGAACTCTAGTTAAGGTGATTTTTAATTCATTGGAAAGATAAGACAATGGCCTACAACTTTTATGTTTACCACTTAATCCAGTTCAAACTAAATCAAGACGAAAATCACTTTCAAATTTGGCAAACAAATGTAGTTATGCACTGTAGCAACATGGCTAGAGCACCACGACTCTGCAAGTGTGATCGTCGTAGCGGTAATGAACTATGGCTGTGGCACTGGTCATAGAGGGTGCATCATACAAAAACCCAAGAGCACAGTGTCGTGGCACTCCCAAGGCAAGTCACAGTGTTGTGATGCCAAAAAAACATGGTCGCTGCACCAGGTGATTTTTCAAAAATAAAGACCTGACAGGATTTTGGAAATTAGGTTACTTAGAGCCTATTTAAAGGACCTTTTTCAAAGGTTTTAAGGGTAAGGCAATAGGCAACTATTCTAGAGATTTGAAGCCAAGAACAAAGCAAGAAAATAAGAGAATTCGAGAGAGAATTGAGACTGCAAAGCTTCAATAATTAGTTTCTTTCTCTACTTTTGTATTTTTTTATTTTCTTTGACTTGGATTCATAGCTAAATTTCTTTAGATATTGTTTTTATTAGATATTATGAGCTAAACTATTTTTCTAGAATTATGGTGGATTTCAACATGTAGTTTAAGTAATAGTTTTTCTTTTATTTATCATGAATGAGTGTAATTTTGCTTATTCAAATATGTTCTTAATACTTGTGATTGTCTGACCAACAATTAACTGATTTGTGAATCTAATTAAGACTCAACAAAGAGATTTTATATTGGACTAAGATTTGAATAGTGTATATTCACGTCACTTAGGTGATCTGATTTGCGATTTGGGTAGACATACGCTAATTACCATACATAGCCACATTAGGACACTTGCTTAATGAACTTAATTTAATTGATTCCTATAGACATATAGTGAACTAATTAAGTTAGGTATTTGTACAAGTAACTCGACGAAGACTTGTCCATAACTTTAGATTCTAGGTTAGTAAAACCACCTAGAAAAGATAAATAACAAGAAAACCTAGTATCAGATGAAATGTTGAATGAACCCATAATCCTAGGTCTTTAATTTACTGGTTTTCTCAACTTATTTAGTTAGTTTTTTAGTGTTGATTTTAATTGTTTTTAATTAGTTTTTCTTCAATTTTCATATTACTCAAGTAAGATTAATTTGTTTTATAATTTTAGTACTTAGTGAAACTTTAGAAACAAATCCTTATGGGAACGATAATTTAGACTTACTACATATATTATTTGTTTGATACGTATACTTATGTGTGCAAAATCAACAACACTTATATAAAGCATTAACATCTTTTATACATAGGCAATGTGGAATAGAAACTTTATGCGATATCACCATATGTCTAACAATCTCCCACATATTTCATAAGGTTTCATAATAGGAAGTTTTTGCTGGGCCTAATCTCACTTGAGTGTAATGCATCGAGACTAGTGCTTTTTGAGTTACAAATGATGGTTCCAAATAAATATGCTAGAGGGGGGTGAATAACACTTTTTGGCTCTTACTAAACTTGATTTCTAATTGGGGGCAAATTGAAGGTTGTCATAACATGTCAGGTCCGAAAACCTGACCATCAGACGTGGACGAAAATAAAATAACTAGGAGTCACCACTAATCTTTTTTTTTTTATTTAGGTGTGATTTGCCACCTATTAACCCGATTCTAATCAACGAAGTCCTAAATTAATTTTAGGCCTGTTGACAGAACGAGAACTGGTCTAGGTTTTTCAGAGATAGGTTCGGGAGTACTGTTACACACGGAGAAGGGTTAGCAACTCTGTGACGCCAGTTCCACGAACGATACCATTTAATCTTAAGTTATCCTATTGTAGCCTACCTTGATTTTATTCCTATGTTTCCTTAATCCTTCTTATTAATTAATTCTTTATTATGTTATCTGATTGAATCTTTTAGTCGGTTTCACGGATGTACGTGAAACAGTCGTAAAATAATGTCATGATTTATTCAATTTTAAACGATGAGGTCGACAATTGTTTATTGGAAAATCATTTGTAGACCATCCCAACGCTTTAGTGAAGTCTCGAAGTTTTCCTTACCTAGGGATATCCTCGGAAGAATTCTTCTCTACGAGCTTTTCGAGGAAATCCCATCATCGAAATTCCCGCCACAATAACAAGATAAATGTGGCATGCTATGACAGGATAAAATGATGATTTCTACATGTACGCATTTGTTAATTTAGTGGCCTTGATTTTCGTGCAATAATATGTTTAATAATTTAGGAGAATTTATTCCCTTGTTCATATTATTATTATTTTAATGTATATTATTTTTTAGCAACGATTATTTGAGTTAATAGGCATCGGAGTAAAGAGTTCGGATTCATCCCGACGCTTCTGTGAAAATCCATCTTGAATTCCAAGAAATCCACCCAAAAAAGGCAACTCTTTGCCTTTTTTTAGGTGAAATTCTATCATCGGATCACTCAAAATAATTATTTCATTATTATTATTATTATTTTATAATAACTATATTTACATCATGTGTTTTATTATTTATTATATTTTGACAACGATTATTTAAGTTAACGAATATTGGAGTTTAAAGTTCAAATTTATCCCGACACTTAGGTAAAACTTCGTCTTGAACTCCGCATCTAATAAATCCACCCAAAAGAGGCAACTCTTTGCCTCTTTTTAGGTGAGTTCTATCACTGGATTACTTAAAATAGCCATTTCATTCTTTTTTTTTTTGTATCATGCATTTATATCTATAATTTTTACAAGTGTATAAATAAATTTATGCTATAAATATTTCTCTTTTCCTTGCTTACAGGACCTAATTTCATTTATGACAACTATATTGTATTCTCATTTTCAATTCCCTTTCATTTCTAAAGGCCCATTTCCCTCATTTATTATATATATATATATATATATATATATATATATATATATATTATATTTCCTTAAAAGAAATAAGTAACTTCTAAACTTACAAAAAAAAAACTTTATTTCATTTACTTCATTCTTGCTATATTTTTAATATATTCTTATTTTTATTCTTAGCTATCTAGATCTATCTTTATGAGCATATTTTATGTAGGCATTTTTCCTTTGTTTTACATACACATTTCATTTTATCTAAGTTTGTGTATCTCTAGTAAATATTTCTCTAAATCTAAGTACCTTTTAATCTACTTAATTATTTTAAAAATATTTTTATGATTTTTTCTATTACTCCCATCTTTATATTTTTGTGTTTTACATTAATTTCCAAATCCTAAAACACCATCTAACAATTTTAAGATACTATACTAAAATATTTTAACTTCATTTTACACCATCAAACAACATACTTAATCCAATAAATTGGACTAAGCCCAAACAACATAAATTACCATAAATCCACAAAGCAAAGAGTGTGATTTTTTACCACAATTGGGCTCAGATAGTGGCCCAAGTAGACTGTTGCAACCCACTAGAAAAGTCCAAGGTGCAATTATACCCCTTTGGGAAAACAGTGCCGTTTGAGGTTTTTTTCCTCTTTCTTTTTTTTCTTTTTCTTTTTCTTTTCTCTCTTTCTTTTTCTCTCTTTCTTTTTCTCTCTTTCTCTTTCTTTTTCCCTTGTCGTCGATCTCTCTTTTCTCTCTTCTTCTCTCATTTTTTCTTTCCTTTTTCTTTCTTCCTTCTCTCTTTCTCTATTTCTTTCTCTCTTTTCTCCCCTTTACTGCCAACGCTACCTTCTCTCACTCTCCCTTCGTCGATCTCCCTCTCTCCCTCGCTCTAGCAACAACCTTTCTTCTTCTTTTCTCCCTCTCTTCCTTCTCCCTAACCGGTGGTTTCTCACTTCTCTCTTTAAACCCCCAAAAAGCTGCTAACTTTCTTTTCTTTGCTCACCCAAATCGGCGGCTCAAACCCCCCTTTTCCTCCCTCTAATGGGAGGCTCAAACCCCCTTTTTTTTATTTTTTTCTTTTTTGTTGAACCTTGGTTCTATTGTGGCTAGGGTAGAACGATTGCTAGAAAAGCTAGGGATTTTTTATTGTTGTTGCTGGATCTAATTTTTTTTTTTGAAAGATTGGTTTTTAGTTTTTTGTCTGAATTTCATTTTTTTTCCTTTTTTTTGAAAGATTTTAAGGTTCTTATAAAACCCAATTGTCCAAGGCAATCATGCTCTTCTCAGCATGATTTCAGGATGGGTGGCTTTCAAGTCAAAGAAAATCACTGGGAGGTGACTGCCAGATTAGCTGCCTCAAAGAGCATTGAATGCTCTGAAGGCAGTTTGACAATGGATGCCTCTATGTTTTTTTCTTTTTTTTTAATTTTTTAATTTATTATTATTATTTTTATATTATTATATAAAGAAAGGGTGCCTACAAAGATCAATGATGAGAAATTTGATGCAAGATGAAAGAATGATTTAAGAAAGAATGAAAATGAAAAATAAAATAGAGCAGACAGTACACAAAGATTTATAATGATTCGGTCAAAGACCTACATCCACTACTTTGATTGTTCAACCAAAGATTTTTCAAACCAAATCACTGTAAATGGTGGAATTCCCAAGCTTCCACCAAGCTTTTACAATGACTTTTCACAAGCTCAGCCACAACCTTTAATAATGGTTTTTTTCGGGATCAACCAAAACCCAAAACTAACTTTTCCTAGGCTGAGTTAGAATTTATACACCCAATTAGGCTAACCCAAGCTTGATCAATCCACTTAGAGTGGCTCGCACACTCTAAGTAATCAAGAAGAACAAAAATAAAGAAGTACCTATGATCACTAACCTGATTTGAATCGTACAAGATGAAGTGCTTAACTCTATTACAAGGATTTGAGTGAAATGCAAAAAGTATGCAGAGAGTTTTTCTATTTTTGAGCTCTTTTTGATCTTGGAAGCATCTAATCTTGTTCTTAGCTGTTGGGATACTTTTTATACTTCAAAAACCAACTCTGATGGATGTTTGACAGTTTCTGACCGTTGGGAAAGAGTTTGGAGTCAGTTCTAGCCGTTAATCTATCTTCTAGCATTCAAATTCAAATCTTCAGATAGAATGCTCTTAGTTGACTAACATACTTCTTAGTCGATTAAGTTGTCTTTGTCTTCTGATCCCAGTTTCTAGCAGTGAGCTATTAGTCGACTAACAATACTTCTTAGTTGATTAAGTCGTCTCTATTTCTTAACCGGCCATCTTCATTTTTGAGTTTTAGTTGACTAACTCTCTTAGTTATCTGACTAATAGGCTTATGTTTTATGGCTCAATTATAGCTTCTTATTCTCATGAGTTTTGATATTTGCTTTTTAGTGATTAATTCATTTTTGATATACATTTGCATTTTTCACACTCAAGTAGTATAGTTAGACATAAATGAGTGGGAATATTTTATTATCATCAAAAACTAATGGAGCCAACAATCTCCTCTTTTTGATGATGACAAAACATTCCTTGATTGAAGGCACAGTGTCTATTAGTTCTTTTTGTTTTGCACTAGATTGGGATTTCTCCCCCTAAGTGTGGGCTATCTTTTAATGTATGCATGATCTTTTGAGGTTATTTTATTATCCAACGTAACAGGTGAACAACTTTTTATTAATTTCTTAAAGAAAAGAACATGTATAGATTCAAACATTTGACAGAATATCTTCATACAGGCTTATAGAACAATCAGCAATAAGTGACTAATTGTCATCAGCATATTTTCAACAAATCATATCCATTCCGAAAACAAATGCCATTAACAATCTAACAGAAATATCATGAAAGCATAATCAGCACCCATAATCATTCTAAAAACATTTGCCATTCACAATCCAACAAAAATAATCATAAAAGCATAACAAAAATAAGTTATCAGCAGAGTCAGATTCAGATTCCTAAATCACCCCTAAATTATTTCTACTTTCTCTCTAAATTTCTTTTACTTTCTATCTCCTTATTTGCGTTCTATTTCTCCCTCTTTTTGTCATCAGCAAAACAAGAGTGGTCTACTAGTTTAGGAATAGTCACAAGAGGTAGACTTATCAATTCCAAAGTACACATTAAGGGGTTCAAGATGGCATAGATGAGGATTTTTGTGAGGAGGAATCATAAGAAGATGTGTTTGAAACTTGGAGTGGATCCTGAACAGAAGACTTGGCTGAAGGTTTGGCTTTGTCAGCTAATCTGGAAGACTTTCTCCTTTTGAGGAACTTGGTCTTTGTTGCCATAGTCTTTTTCCCTTTTCCAGTCAGCTTGGGTTTATCCTGTGTAGATGCAGCAACTTTCGCTTTTTTTTTACCAGTTTGTTCACTCTTCATTGTGGTACGAACTAATTCCGGGGATGCTTTTGTAGATGCTGGTTTCTCTGCTCTGCTTTTGATTGCTTCTTTTTTCAGCTTTTTTTTTCCCTTACTATTTGGTGAAAGACATCCATGATTAGAATTTCTTCAGAGTTTGTGGGGGATGGTTTATCTATCTGTGCCTCATCATGTTGTGGAGAATTGTCATTAAATGATCCTACCACTTCTGGGTTATCATTGCCTTCTTTTTCAATTTCAGGTTCAAGAGTGGGTGTTTTTTTTGCTGCAACACATTCTGGTTCATCACCTTCAGCTTGGAAAATAGGACTTTTAGCAGCTTGTCCTACTAGTGCTGGACTTAGTGTTGTAGAAGTATCTTCAGTTTTCAGGACCAAAAGGTGATTTTCCTTTTCCTTTCATCAAATTTCCCAGCTCTTCTAACTTATCTTCAATTTTTTGAAATCTTGCAGACTGAACAGTGAGTTTCTCATCAATTCTCATCAGTAAATTCAAAATCATTTCATTTGAAATCAGAGAGGGAGTTGCCTTTGTTTGAGCAGGGGTGACATGCTCATCCCTTAGAGTATCTTTGGGGGTCTTGACAAACTTTTCTCCTTTTAGCTTGTACCCCATCTTTGACAAACTTCCCAGATATATAGCTTGATCTCTACTCTTACCTTGATCCATCTCATATCTATTGTTCCAAATTCCCTTTTTCTTTACTAGAGAAGTGATTAGATTTCCATAAGCCAGATTAACTTTGTCAACCTTGATAGATTCCTTTCATTCTCTCAATCATGAATTTCCTAAATTGAGGGGAGTAGCTCTAAAAGCATTCTCCATTAACCACATATCTTGAAGGCTTATGTAGCTTTAGCTACCGCTTCTTCCATGAATTGTTGAAGCTATAGAATAATGCAGGATCCTAATTTGTGGACTTTTGATAAAGCTTGCATAGCTTTTAGAGGAGTACCTTTCCTTTTTCCCTGTGATTATTTCCCACAGAGATGATGGATCATAATCCTCAAGAATTTCATACTCTCCCTCATTACATTCAATTTTGAGCAGATTTCCCAAATCAATGGTAGTGACCACAAACTCTTTTCCATTTAGAAACACATTTAGACCATCTTCAACAAAATCCTCAAGGTCATCAAGTGCAATTTCATCTAGTGCAATACTAGCATAGAACTCTTTCACAAGGCTGGCACTATCAGTTCTGTTCTTAAAAACACTCAATTTCTTCAATTTTATTTCTTCAAAGTAATCCAATAAACCCTTTTTAATTTTTGAAACTTCATTAAAGCTATCTCAATCAATATATTTCCCACAAAAGATGGGAGCATTCTCTATTTTCCTGAATCTATCTTCATGAATCTTATTTTTGAATTTCGAGGATAGAGGATTACCTTTTCTGGTGAATTTTCCTTTTTCTTTCTTTTTCTCTGATTTTTGTTCTTTCTCTTTTTGTCTCTTCTTAGTTTTCTCAGTCATTGAAGTTGACTCATCCTTTTTCCTCTTCTTTTGAATTTCGGATGGTGGACTCTCTTCCATGGGTTGTTTACCTTTCTTTTTCTCTAAAACATCACTGGGTAGTGTGGATTTGGCCATCGATTTTGGGCAGTTACAGACTTAGGGTTTTGAGAGTTTGAGAGAAGAAGGGTTTCGATTTTGAGAGGGGCGATTTCTAATGGGAGAGGATGAAGAGTGAAAGAGTTAAGAGAGGTTATTCTTCTTTAAAAACTGTCAGACTTCCCTCTTTTTAAATGTGGTCAGTTACCCCATTTTTCAAAATTCAAAATTTTACCTCCCATTTTATTTTCAGTTAAGCGGTTTTTCCTCTTCTTCTTCACCTATTATGCTACTCCATTTCCTTAGGTTTTATTACTTTTATTTTAGTTTCTTAATTGACTAAGTTCTATCCTTATTTGACTAAGTCTGTCATTAAAAGAAACAGAATGCTTTTAGTTGGTTAAATTATTCTTTTAATCAACTAAGTATATACTGTTTTATGAGAGAAAGGTTAAAAATTTTACCTAAAGCTCTTGTACATTAACCATTCCTAGATTTCTCCTAATTTCACAAAATCTTTTCTCATTCAAGGGTTTGGTAAATATATCTACTAATTGATGCAAGGTGTTGACAAATTCAACTTTAATGTCTCCCTTAAACACATGGTCTTGTATAAAATGATGTCGAATCTCAAGGTGCTTTGTTTTAGAGTGCTGAACTGGATTTTTTGAGATGTTGATGGCACTCATGTTATCACAAAATATTGGTACATTATGCATGGTTACTCAAAAGTCTTTTAATTGCTGTTTAGTTCATAAAATATGAGCATAGCAACTACCTAAGGAAATGTATTTAGCTTAAGCAGTTAAAAGTGCAACAGAGTTTTGTTTCTTACTTGACCAAGATACAAGCATGTTCCCTAGAAATTGGCATGTGCCATTAGTGCTCTTTTTATCCATTTTATTTCCAGCAAAATCTGCATCTGAATATCCAATGAGACTAAAAGATGTTCCTCTAGGATACCATAATCCTAAATTTTGTGTGTTTAAGAGATACCTAAAGATTTTTTTTTTTTTTACAGTAGTTAAGTGTAACCTTTTAGTTTGTGATTGAAACCGTGCACACAAGCATACACTAAATTGAATATCAGGTCTACTAGCAATTAAGTAAAGCAAAGATCCAATCATACCTCTATAAAGCTTTTGATCAATACTCTTTCCTTTTTCATCTTTATCAAGCTTAGTAGAGGGACTCATTGGAGTGTTGATTGACTTCAACCTCAGCATATCAAACCTTTTTAGCCTGTCTTGAATGTATCTTTTTTGATTGATAAAGATGTCATCTTTGCATTGTTTGATTTGGAGGCCAAGAAAGAATTTTAGTTCACCCATCATGCTCATCTCAAATTCACCCTACATTTCTTTAGCAAAGTTCTTACACAAAGCTTCATTAGTAGCACCAAATATAATATCATCTACATAAATTTAAACAATAATCAAATCATTCAAGTATTTTTTAATAAATAGTGTTGTGTCAATACTTCTTCTCACATATCTTTTCTCAACTAAGAACTTTGAAAATCTTTCATACCAAGCTCTTGGAGCTTGTTTTAATCCATTTAAGGCCTTATGTAGTTTGAAAACATAATCAGGCTTTTCAAAATCATCAAATCCGGGGGGTTGTTTGACATAGACTTCTTCTTGAATGAGACCACTTAAAAATGCACTTTTCACATCCGTTTGAAATAATTTGAAGTTTATGAAACATGCAAATGCAAGCAATAAGCTTACAGTTTCTATCCTAGCAACAAGAGCAAATGTTTCATCATAGTCAATGCCTTCTTCTTGGTTATATCCTTGAGCCACTAGTCTAGCTTTGTTTCTAACAACATTACCTTGTTTATCTACCTTGTTTCTGAACACCCACTTTGTGCCAACAATTGGGTGATTGAATGGCCTAGAAACTAGTGTCCATACTCGGTTTCTTTCAAATTGTTCAAGTTCTTCTTACATGGCCAAAATCCAGCTTTCTTCTTTTTTTGCTTCTTCAAAGCTTTTAGGCTCGATTTGTGAAATGAAGGCAGATAATTCACATGCTTCTCTAATTCCTCTTCTGGTTTTAACTCTTTTTAAAAGATCACCAATAATTTGCTTTTGTGGGTGATCTTGGAATATTTTCAGCTCTTTGGAAGGTCATTGTTTTGACTTTCGATTCTTTGTAGATTTTCCAAGGGTGAAGGTTCTGTTTCTCTTCCAAGGGAGTTTTTTTCACTATTTTTTATGTTTTCTAGACTCATTTCTTCCATTTGTCTTTCAAAGTCCTTTACATCATTTTCATTAACATGAACTTTCTTTTGCAAGGCATTATATTCATCAAAAACTGCTTGGATAGACTTTTCAATTGTTAAAGTTCTTTTGTTAAAAACTATATAAGCTTTTGAGTTCAATGCATATCCTAGAAATATTGGCTCATCACTCTTAGCATCAAATTTTCCAAGAGAATGTTTTCCATTGTTCAATAAAAGGCATTTGCATCCAAAACTTCTAAGTGAGAGATATTTGGTTATCTACTTGGGGTTTTTGACATCATGGCCCTTATTGAGACTATTAAGAATATAGGTTGCTGTGTTGACAGTTTCTGCCCAAAAGTACTTTGGTAGATTGTTTTCACAAAGCATGGTTCTAGTCATTTCTTTTAAAGTTCGATTCTTCCTTTCTACAATCCCATTTTGTTGAGGTGTTTTAGTTGCAAAAAAGTTGTGATCTAACCCTTTTTCATTACAAAAATTTTCAAAATCATCTCCTCTAAACTCACCTCTATAATCACTTCTAATACTAATAATGACAAGTCCTTTTCATTTTGAACCTTCTTACAATGATTTGCAAATGCAAGTAATGCATCATTTTTATGAGCAAGGAAGTAGACCCAAGTGTACCTAGAGTAGTCATCAACTATCACAAAATCATATGTTTTGCCTCCTAGACTAGTTATGTTTATTGAACTAAATAAATCAATATGCAGCAATTCAAGAAGTCTAGAGGTTGAAATAATCTTCTTGGATTTGAAGGATGTTTTAACTTGTTTACCTAATTGACAAGCATCACAAATCTAATCATTCTCAAATTTAAGTTCAAGCAATCCAATAACCAGATTTTTTCTCATTAATTTTGAGATGGTGTGCATGTTTACATGTCTAAGTCTTCTATCCCATAACTAGCTATCATTTCCATCATTTGCCATAAGATATGTTTCACAATTAAGCTCAAGATCTTTAAGAAATATAACATACATATTCTTGATTCTTTTTCCTATGAATGAAGTTTTGTTGGTACTAATGTCTATCACTTCACATTTATATGAATCAAAACATACTTTAAAGCCTTTATCATACAATTGACTGATACGCATTAAATTGTGTTTTAAACCTTTAACAAGCAACACATGACTAATTTGAGCATGAAAACTCTTACCAATAGTTCCTATGCCATGAATTATACCTTTTGAATCATCTCCAAAAGATATAGTACCTCCCTTTTTTTTATCCAACTGAGCAAACAACATTTCGTTTTCAATCATATGTCTTAAGCACCCACTATCCATGTACCATGGTTGCTTCTCTTTTAGTTGAGCTCTTGAACATATATTTTCTCAGTTTGGCTTAACTTGCAAGATAGATTTTCAGTTTTTCTTAACCGGTACCCATACCTTGATGGGTCTTTGAAAGTTAACTGCTATATAGGATCCTTTTAGAACCCAAATCTTTTTGGTTTTCTGCGTGCTTCTTCTTCTATAACAGTCATAAGATAGATGACCAAATTTATCACAAACATAACATCTAGATGCGAAATTATTAGAATTTTTCTTAAAGTATGTGTTTCTTCTTGATGTCTTTTTTTTAAACTCTTAAGAGCAGTATTTTCATCAATTGCTTTTTGCAAAGTTGCAGTTCTATTATCCAATTCCAATTTTAGAACTTCAAAATCTGTTTTTGAATGTTTTAATTCAATTTGAAGAAAATTTCTTTGTTCAAAAATAGAGTTGAACTCATGTTTTATCTTTTCCAAATCATTTTCAAGAGATATAGTCTTTATTTTTAAAGCCTTATATATTGATGTTAGCTTTTCAAATTCATCATAGAGGCATTCATATTCTTCTTGAATTTCATTAATTTAAATATCACAAGGAGTAGAAGATACCTTGGATTCATCATCTCTGGCCATCAAACATAAGTTTGCTCTTTCCTCCACCTTTTCTTCTTTAACATCTGAACTTGAAACATTACTATCAAACCAAGTTGCAGCCACCATAACCTTCTTTGATTTTCTATTTTTCTTGAGAGTTTCCTCCTTCAGCAGGGGGCATTCTGATCTTATATGTCTAGGTTTCTTACACTCATAACATGTTACATCTTCCTTATTGTTGAATTCATTTTTATTTCTTATTTTTCATGAAGAGCTTTGATCTTTTCTGTACCCCTTCTTAGCCAGCCTCTTATCTCTTTGTCCTATAAGTTTTCTGAATCTTCTTGCTACCATGGCTAATTTTTCATCATCATCACATGACAAATTATCCAATTCTTCTTCAAGAGTACTTGCTTTTAAGGTAATGTTTTTCTTTCTTTCTTTTGCTTCTCTTTTGTCTTCTTCTTCTTCTTCTTCTTCTTCTTCTTTAAGTTCCAGCTCATGAGTGAGAAGAGACTCGCATATTTCATCAAGAATGATGACATTGAAATCCTTAGCTTCTCTAACGACAGTCACTTTTGGCTTTCAAGTTTTAGGTAGGCTTGTAAGAAATCTTTTCACTAGTTCATGTTGAGGGATTGGCTTTCCTAATTGACTGAGTTTATTGGTGATGTTAGTGAACCTATCAAGCATGCTGGTGATATCTTCACCAAGTTCCATTTTGAACATTTCATAATTGTGAGTTAAAAAAGCTATTTTGGACTCTTTGACTTGTGAAATCCCTTCATGTATAACTCTAAGTTTGTCCCACACTTGTTTAACAATGGTACAACTTGACACTTTGTTAAACTCAGTGGGAGTTAAGGTACAATGCAGAGTATTTATTGCCTTAAAGTTTGTCTGAACCTTTTTGATTTCAACTTCAGTCCATTCATACCTTGGTTTAGGAATCATTTCATTGGTCACAACATTTATGGTTGAGGGGATGAAAGGTCCATCAGTGATGACAGCCCACATTTCATAATCAATTACCTTTATATAAATTAACATTCTAATGCTCCAATATAAGTAGTTTGATCCATCAAACAAAGGTTGTCTATTTGTGGATTATCCCTTAGCAACTACAGATTTTTGAAGAGCCATTTGGATATTCTCAAAAGGTGTTAGACCTTAAAAATAGGGATTATGCTTTAATACCACTTGTTGGTCCAAAATAAATGTGCTAGAGAGGATGAATAATATTTTTTGGCTCTCACTAAACTTGATTTCTAATTGTGGGCAAATTAAAGGTCAATGATAAGAAATTTGATGCAAGATGAAGGAATGATTTAAGAAAGAATGAAAATGAAAAATAAAATAGAGCAGACAATA
Source organism: Theobroma cacao (assembly GCF_000208745.1). Classification (NCBI taxonomy): domain Eukaryota; kingdom Viridiplantae; phylum Streptophyta; class Magnoliopsida; order Malvales; family Malvaceae; genus Theobroma; species Theobroma cacao. The sequence goes on along the minus strand of NC_030858.1, from coordinate 13,394,237 downwards.
CATAGAGATTTATAATGATTCGGTTAAAGACCTACATCTACTACCTTTATTGTTCAACCAAGGATTTTCCAAACCAAATGACTAAAAATGATGGAATTCTCAAGCTTCCACTAAGCTTTTACAATGGCTTTTCACAAGTGTAGCTACAACCTTTAACAATGGTTTTTCTCGGGATCAACTAAAACCCAAAATTAACTTTTCCTAAGCTGAGCTAGAACCTATACACCCAATCAAGCTAACCCAAGCTTGATCAATCCACTTAGAGTGACTCGCACACTTTAAGTAATCAAGGAGAATAGAAATAAAGAAGTACCTATGATCACTAACCTGATTTGAATAGTACAAGATGAAGTGCTTAACTCTATTACAAGGATTGGAGTGAAGTGCAGACAGTATGCAAAGAGTTTTTGCTATTTTTGAGCTCTTTTTGATCTTGGAAGCATTTAATCTTGTTCTTAGCCGTTGGGAGTGCCTTACATACTTGAAAAACCAACTCTGATGGATGTTTGACAGTTTTTGACCGTTGAGAAACAGTTTGGAGTCAGTTTTAGCCGTTAATTGGTCTTCTAGCATTCAAATTCAAATCTTCAGATATAATGCTCTTAGTTGACTAACATACTTCTTAGTCGATTAAGTCGGCTCTATCTTCTGATCTCAGTTTTTGACAGTGACTCTTAGTTGACTAACAATGCTTCTTAGTCGATTAAGTCGTCTTTGTTTCTGATCTCAATTTCTGACAGTGAGCTCTTAGTCGACTAACCATGCTTCTTGGTCGACTAAGTCTTCTCTGTTTCTGAACCAGCCATATTCTTTTTTGAGTTTTAGTTGACTAACTCCCTTGGTTATCCGACTAATAGGCTTTTGTTTTGTGGCTCAATTGTAGCTCCTTATTCTTATAGTTTTGATATTTGCTTTTTAGTGATTAATTCATTTTTTACATACAGTTTCATCCTACACACTCAAGTAGTATAGTTAGACATAAATGAATAGAAATGTTTTATTATCATCAAAAACTAATGGAGCCAACAATGAACTAGACCTAGAAAAAATGGTGAAGTTTATAACTTATATGAACAAAAATTTTTTTATGTGAAATATGATTTTCATCAATCACATTACACCCCCCACATTTTTATTGTTCAATGCAGTTTTATGTAGATAGGCCATGCACGTGCTTGGTTATTCATAGTGCTCTAAAGAATTTGCCACAATTCTTATAGGAACGACCCTATTCCACACTTATATAAGTGATTCCATCAAGTGTATATTGTAATTTAATACACTACCTATAAAGGATATGAAATTCATTAAGAGTTTAACTCAACCTTTCCTTCATTGTAATTTTACACTTTTTACGCATAATACGAAGGATAATAATTTTAATAGTGCATCAATTTATTAACAAATAACTTGTTATTACCCATATGAATCTAATTCATGGGATCGCCACTCACATAAGTTGGGTTGCCATTATTGTTGATTTTTCTCAATTGACTTAAGTCCCATTCCCCTCAATGTATCATTAATTAATTTTCTTTCTAAGGGTTTAGTTAGAGGATCGACCAAATTTAGTTCTGACTTCACATAATTAACGGACATCATTCCATCTCTAAGCAACTGCTTTTACCAGATCATGTCTTAAACGAATGTGTCTATTCTTACCATTGAAAGTTTTATTCTTTGCAATGGCTATTGCTGCTTGACAATCAAAGTGTACAGACACAGAATGTGTTGATTTTATCCCCAGCGAAATATCTACGAAGAGGTTTTTTAACCACTCAGCCTCATTGTCAACCAACTCTAAAGCTACAAATTTTGATTCCATTGTAGATTTAGCAATTATTGTTTATTTGGTTGATTTTTAAGTTACGGCACTCAACTAAGGGTGAATACATATTCACTTGTAGATTTTGTCTCAACTGAATTTGAGATCTAGTTAGCATCACTGTATCCTTGTAATAAAGCAAAAAATCCACTATATAAAATACTATGGTTTATAGTACCCTTTAATATTTCATTACTTTACTCAAGATAGTTCAATGATCTCGATTGGGACTTTGTGTAGATCTGCTCAATCTACATACAACTTAAGCTATATCAGATTGAGTATAATTTATCAAATGCATCAAACTCTCAATAATCTAAACATATTCAGATTGAGCCACGCTATCACCTTTATTTTTCTTTAATTGTGATTAGCATCATAAAGAGTACTCATAGATGTGATATTAAAATATCCAAAATTTTTAAGTAGCCTCTTAACATAATACTTTTGTATTAGCATTAAGCCATTATCACATCTTATGATTTTAACATCCAAAATAACATTGGTTTCTATCAAATCTTTCATATCAAATTTAGAAGTTAAAAAACATTTTGTTTTATTGACAACATCAATGCATGTACCAAAAATAAGTATATCATCAACATATAAGCTAATAATCACACATTCACTATCAATAGTTTTTGTATACACAAATCTATCAATAGAACCATCAAGATTAAACTTTCTTTTTATGAGCAAAACCTTTGCAGATATATATTAATCCATTTGTTTTCGCCACTATTTAATCTAACTCCTTTTATCTTTTTAGTCGATTGATTTTCTATCTCAGCTTTATACTTAAAAAACATGTCAAAAGCTTCATCTTTATACCTAAATAAATAAACTTTAGTAAAACTAGAGTAATCGCTAATCAAGTAAGCAAAAAAACTAGTATTTTCATTCAAGACATTTGAAATGTTGAGCACAAAAGGTCTCTGATTACAATAACCCTTGCCCGTAAAGACATTATTCTTTGTTATTACAATCTTGTTAGATTTGAAAAACACTTTAATCCAACTTTGCCCAATAGAGCCACTAAAACCAAGTTTGCCCTTATATTAGGAACATATAAAACATCATGCAGAGTAAGGGTCTTGCTAGATATGAGTTTGAGAAGAACTTTTCCTTTACCAAGAACTTGAGCAGTTCAAAAATCATTAAGATATATTATCTCTTCTCCTTCCCTTACTAAAGTATATGAAGTAAAGGTATTTTTGTTTGTACAAATATGTCTGGTAGCACCTGAGTCTACCACCCATTCTTTCACATTGGCCACAATATTGGCTTGAGAAGAACCACAACAATTATGTCTTTGGATTCATCAGCTTCAACCAAGTTAACTCTTGAATTAGTAGGTTTGTCATTTTCCATTGATCTCTTCATGCATTGTGATGCATGATACCTTGGCTTTCCATAAACAAAACAAGTACCTTTCTTTTTAAAGGTGAGATAAGTAACTTTGGATTTATAATCAGGTTTTTTATTAGTGTACCTCTATTGATGATGTTGGATTTTGTCTTGCATTGGATTTGCAACATTTACAATGGAGGCAATGGTTGTTGGGGTAGAACCATTAATAGTGATGGTGGAAGTAACGACAGCGACAACATTATCGATATGAGAATCTATATTATCCTTAAAATTACTGACAAAAATTGAAGTAGTTAAACAACTTAAAGAAGTTTAAGGCGTGATATACTATTCTTAAGGATAATTTTTGTCCCTCCGGAGTATGAAACTAGATGCAAACAGTGTTTTGAGAATGAATATGGAGCATGGTATAGGAACGATTGTTTGGAAAATACAAAAAAATCAGAAAATTAACATTGAAAATATTGGAATTAGGAAATAAATGAGAAAACTTGGATTCTGTAACAAGTTAACTTATAATTGCTTATATTTATATTTTGGTTGGCAAAATCAAAAAACAAAATATCACTTAGGCCTAACCCACGTGTATTATCGCACTCGGAGGAGGGAATTCACATTTTCTCAAAGCTTGGCTTGATCTCGTGTGCACACGAGACCACACAAGACCACTTTTTTTTCTAACTTTCGACAAAACTATGATGAATTTGCTTATATAAAACATTAACATTTTCCGTACCTAGATAATGTGAGATAAAAACCTTATGAGATAATACTATATGTCTAACATAATTGACCGATCATGATCGATCAAATCTTGATCGATTACCGCCCCCCCCTGTCCCCTAGCATCCATCAATGGCGATCAATTCCGCCACCTTAATTGACTTGGTTGGTTATGACCTCTTCCGCAATCCAAACCTACCACACCAACCAATGCTCACCCGTATGGAAATCTTCTACTTTCAATGTCAATATAAATGGACTCTTAGTAGACTTGCATTATTGTCTGGCCCAACTATCTGAGCTTTCTCTTAGGCTAATTTCAATTTCTACTTGAAAACCACGAGGAAGATAGAATTTGGATCTTTCTGCACTATGGACCAGAAATCAGAAAGCCTCTGGGGAACTTCCACCTCAAGGGTTGTTGATATTTCTAGCAAATGACATATGATGTCAGATATAACAGATGTGCACCAAACATAATATGAGAATGTCAACATCAGATTGGCCCATGGACGGTGCCTTGAAGCAAACTTTGTCACGAAAACCGTGAATGAGTTGTTTCTCGAGTTCATCTACCAGCTGCAAACGTGACTCATTGAGATATCTCAAACAAGTTGCCATGAAATGCAATTCTTTCCAGAGTAAATGGTTTTCAAACACAATATTAACCACATGGCTAACCATGTTTGCGCCACAAGACATTTAGCTTAAATCTAAAAGATACATATTCCAAATAATGTTAGTAAGGGCGGTCAATCATGGCAAAGTTAACTACATAGCAGTTTGTTTGTCAGGTAAGACAATGACCTCCAATCATGATATTAAAATGCTACAGCAGCTTTTGATTGAACAGCCAAAAGTTCCACCTAAACTATAAGAGAACCAATCTAGTCCCTATCAGCATCTTCTATATCTTCATCTTCTGGTACCCCACGAAGATAGAGAACATTATTACATCTGCAGAAGAAAGGGCCCATGAGGTAAAAAACATCAAGTCAGTTCATTCCTTTTAAACATGCAAAACATGTAATCTAATTTTCTTCTACACACTATCCTCACGTCGTAATCTGATGAGACATTGCTGTACTGCACTTTTCATATGGTAATAAAAAACAGGCATGGAGATGGAGGCATTGTAGTTTCAATATTCTCAAAGATCAAAGGGCACTGAAACAATATTGGTATGAGATAAAATCTTTTTATATTTATGCATGTCAACAACATCAAACAACCTGATACTTTTAGTACCCATTCCTTGCACAACTAAACTCATATTACACAACAAACATGAGACCAAAAATCAAGAAGCTAGTTTACTAGTATTAAGAAATATTATTGGTGGCAATTAGATTTTCATTCCAAAAAAGATTTGTAGGATCGACTTGCATATAATCTGATCAATAGTAGGGTAAAATCCAAAAAACCTACTCAAATGGCCCTAAAAGAACACTTTGACCCCCTTTGTTACAAAATGATATTTATAACCTTTTAAGTCAACAATTAAGAAAAAATGGGACCCAAAACCATATCAATCATTAAATGCCAAATAGACATTTTAGAACACAAATGCCACTTGTATCACTCTCCCAATTTAGGCATATTCTCTTTATAAAAAAAAATTGATCTGCTCATCCCTCTTCCAAAACCTTAACCAAAAAATAAAACAGAACCTAAAGGAATTTTGCTTTATGGACCTCCTATATCTGGAAGACTTTGAATTGCCCATGTTGTTGCCAATGAGTCTGGTGCTTTCTTTTTTCACATCAATGGTCCGAAGATCATGTCAAAATTGGCTAGAGAGAGTGAAAGCAATCTCATAAAAGCATTTGAGGAAGCAGAGAAGAAAACACCATCTATATATTCATTGATGAAAATGATTCAATGGCTCCCAAGTGAGAGAAGAGCCATGGTGAAGTTAGGGTATAGCTTTGAGTCTCATTAGTAGTAGTAACAGTTTGACTGTTTTTCTGCCTTAAGAGATGCAAAGAATGGCTATTTTTTGTACCCTAGCTCTGGGATGGGACTTTCCTTTCTATTCTTCCGGATGGCTTGGCTTAGATCTTGATCGTCAGCATCATTTGTTGGAGGTAACTGTAGTAATGGGAGCCGTAGCAATTTAGTTTGTTAGTAAGAAGGGCATTAGAATTTTCTAAAGGAAACGAATAGGCCAAGCCAATTCGACTGAGATTAGTGGCTAGCTTTTGGATTAGATTAGTGGTGTATTTTTATTTCTAAATCAATAGGGTGGTCTTGAGGCTTTTAATTAAAAATCATATGGTTGTAATAATGTGTTCTAGACTTCTGGGGGACTCCCTATCCTTGATACTTTCAAGCTTAGCACTCCTAAGAGTCATGACTTGAAGTCTTGGATTTCTTCCTCAATGTCCACCACCATCATTATTTAAAACACAGATCAATTCTGAAAGCGATTTCTATTGTTAGATCTCGTCCAACTAGAGGGTTTTAATTGCATTGCTATGCTTACTGTGATTGATTGAGAAGAAAATCAAGAAGCTGGTATTCTAACCAAGGATTTGAATTCCTCACCCTATGTGACATCCTACAACAAATCATGCATCTCTTTAAATGATCAAAAAGATGGAGTAATATAATGCATCAGCACCTAAAGTTTGGGCAAATGAGGAGCTTTGATCAAATTTTATTTGTGGAAGAAATTTAATCAAAGAATGAATAAAGCAAAATTCCTTTAGGTTCCCTTTTTTTCTGGTCAAGGTTTTTGAAAAAGGGATGAGTAGATATTTTTTTTTTTCCAAAAAGAATATACCTAAATTGACAGAATGATACAAAAAACATTTGTGCCCTAAAATGTCTATTTGGCATATAATGGGTGCTGTGGTATTGAGTCCCATTTTTTCTTAATTGTTGATTAACGGTGTAAATAGTCAAAAGGCCAAAAACATCATTTTGAAACAAAAGGGGTCTAAGTGTCCTTTAAGGATGATTTGAGGGTTTTTTGGATTTTACCCATCAATAGTATTAAAACTCATATCGCTAACAGATAACGTGCAACTGGTGTGACATGCAATTTTGAGACATAGTAATAGGGGTGTAAATAAACCAATCAATTGTCAAAAAGCTTACTTTAGGCTCATCTATGTTTGCTTGTTAAGGAAAATGAATGAATTTGAACAAGATTTTAAATTCATTTAATAAAAAACTAAGATTGAACAATGATGATCTCAGCTTGTTTATGTTCCTGAACATGCTTGTTTAATATTAGTGAAGAACAAACTTCAAATCATTATTTAGAATTTATATCATAACAAATAATTGAACTCTTAACAAACTTAGAAATTTGTGTTTGAACTTGGCTCAGTTAAGTTTATCAAGCTTTAAGCTGCACAAAAGCTCTTGACTTAGCCGCAAGATAAACCTTAAAACCAATAAGGAACAGACTTAGACTCCAAGCACAAGGGAGACTTATGCCCAATTAAAGCTCTAACCAAATGGGCCCTTGGCTTGTTGCCTTCAAATATTATTATTGTTATTGTATGAAAGTGCAATCTTTCTAAAGTGCTAATGCCTTCAAATATTATTATTGTTATTGTATGAAAGTGCAATCTTTCTAAAGTGCTAATGCCTATAGTACGGGGCCCTTTTCTTGCTTGTTAGCGCTTTAGTTTGAGGCGCAAGGAGTGGTTATGTAGAGAATCAATCCCTCCTTGCCTTGGTTGTTGTGTTGATGTGGGATTGATAAAAGACAAGTTTTCTTCTCTTTCAAACATCAACTTTAAAACTTATTAAATATCCATTTGTAGGCACATAAAAAGGCTATTCTACAATAATACTTTTAAAAAGTTAAAAGATGATTTTTAATTCATGTCATGTGTAATTTTTAATGATATAAATTTTAAATTATGATTTGAAGATTGCTAAAAGATATTAAAGCTTAAAGTAGTCAATTTCTAATAAATAAAACAAGCTATTATCAAACTTTTATTGACCTTGTTCACAAACATTAAACGATCCTGTCAAAAAGATACATGAGATGAGCTCATCATTGTTCAAACTCAGTTTATTTGTTAAATGAACTTAAAAATCTTATTCAAATTAATTCATTTACCATAACAAACTAACACAAACAAGCATAAACCAAGCTTGTTCAAGAGCTGTTCAATGAATGATTGGTTCATTTACACCCTTCGACATTTGAAAGAGAGAAATCAATCCCACATCAACATGACAACCCAAGCAAGGGAGGGCTGATTCTGCAAATAATGCCTTTTCAACTAGGATGCTTTCAACTATTAATATTTAACAGCAACAAGCCAAGGGCTCATTTTGCTAGAGACTTCCATTGAGCATGAGTCCTTTACAGCAGGATCCTAAGCCCTGTTTCTATTGGTTAATAGGTTTATTTGGTGGCTAAGCTAAGAGCTCATTAACCTTGTGTTCAGTTTGTAACTCAGTAAATTTTGTTGAGTAAAGCTCAAAAACAATTTTATAACTTTGTTAAAAGCCTAATTATTTATCAAGCTTGTCTAAATTTAACTAAACCGAGCCTCAATACTCGGCACTGTTCTGTTCATTTGCATTTTACAAGCCTACATAGCAGAACAGATAAACCAAGGGAGTATCCTACTCATTTCGTATCTAGGGCAATCAATTAAGTAATGTTTTCTGAAAGAGCATTTTGATGAAGTAGTTAGCTTCATCAAACCCTTATAAGGGATAGCAATTGAGGTCAAGCTTATGGTCTTTAGTACTCAAGCAAACCAGAAATGCAATATGTAACTAATATTGGGAAGGCCCAAAAAAGCTCATGGTACAGAACGTCGTGCATTATACAAGATCAAAAGGAACATGAATTTTAAGAATATCACAAAGATTAATGAGCAAAATACATTCTCTCATAACTGAAGAGTAAGAAAAAGATGACTCCTGACATAAGATAGTGCAAACATTCAATCAACTCAAAAGGTTAACATAAGTGCAATAACAACATGTTCATATAACATAATTTCAAGCAAAAAAAAAAAGCAAACATTTGGAAGAAATTACCTGATCAAAATCTCCCCCAGATTTCCAGTGAATTGCCCATCGACATACTCTTCAGCATTGCCAAGCTACCAAAAAAACCCATTCATTGGAAAGTATTAGCAATCATGCCCATTCAACACAGAGAGAAGAAAACAAATGACAAAAAAATAAAAAAGAAACTCAAATGAAATTAATCAATGTTGTTTACAAGTTCAAAAAACAATATTAAGTTTAAAATATAATGACATAGTTATATGATAATATCAATGTGGTTCCAAGTTACAAAAAAATGTATGCAATTTAGAAGTAATACTATTCTAGGATTTTAAGGCCACACCTGCAAGTTCATGTAAGAATCAACTGAGGCGAGAAAACCTGCAAAAAGCACACAATCAAGCACCATGTTAGAATATCAAATACCAACAAGAAAATAAGAACAAATTTTTTAATGATTAAAAATAGAAAAGTAAAAGTGTGCATTACCTTTGTATTCCATTCCCCACTTGAGCTTCACTATAACAGTCTTTCCAGTCAAATTGTTCAAGAAAGGTTTCGGGTTAACGGGAATTGTCTACAATGTTCAAACAGATTTTAAGATTTAGCCCAAACTGTAGAATAAACATAATCTACAAATTCCTGGGATTAAGAATTGAATCTACGGGCACGTAATAGAAACTCTAATTTTTCAGCAGAGTAAAAAAGAACAGAAAAACAGTTCGAGATCTAAAAACACAAGTGTAGCATAGGAAACTGGATTTTTTGTGAAGAAATGAAAATTGAAAGATTAAAAACAATACTCACAGCCATTGAAGACAAGGGGAGGACGCTTCAGCGCTAAGCGGAGAGTTGGGGCTTCGAGCCTTTTGCTTTTGGTTTCGAGAGAGTTTTAGGGTTTTTGTCTTCTTGAAATGAGCCCTCTGCGTTTGTACTTTGTTTCTTTTGTTTACAATTTATTATAAAAAAATGGGTTGAAGCTAGGTGCCAAAGGCCAAGCCCAGGTTTTGTTTACTTCAAATCCATTGGATTCCATTTTGGATAAAGAGAAATTTAAATTTTATTTTTTAATTAAAAAATTATATACTAATCAATAAATTAAATATTTAAATATAAAATTAATAATTTTTTAAAAAATAAAATTAAAATTAATCTATTACCCATACACAGGTGATCAAATTTTTTAATATAATTTAATACAACATGTAATAACCATCCAAATCTTGTTCAAAAATTTCAGTAATGCTATATAAGATAGCAATTCAAAAAATTATACTTACGAAAATCCACAAAATCTTAAATTGCACGAGAATTGATAACTTCACTTCATAAACATTATCCTCCCTTCTTCGAGATTTGACCATAAGATCATTAAATCAAAATTTTCAAATTTCAATTATTAAGTATCTTAATTTTAAGTCACAATTAGAGGTGTTTATTAATTGAGTTGAGTTAGGTCAAACCCGATTGGCATCTTTAAAATCTATATTTGAATTCAGTTCCGATCTGACTCAGTGCTTTAAATTATATATTATTAAAATATTTCAAAATATTAATATTAAAATAAATTTTATATAGAATTACAATTATATATAAATATATTATTTGTTAATAATAACAATGATATCTCAAGCCTAGACATGAATATTTAGGTAGGGTCCAGCTCGACCCAAGATATTATTACATTAATAAATAATATAGGTTTATTTAATATTAATATTAATATATTTAGAATATCAAAATATTAACATAAAATTAGTAACCAATATAACATAAATGTGTGGGTACTCCAATTAAACTGAACTTGAGTTTGATTCTTAATTTATAGACCTAATCCCATCCGTGAACATCTCTAATGAAAACTTTCATAGTTTAAAATAATGAAAGTTGTTATAAATTTAAATTTCTAAAATACTTCAACTTAAGCTTGTAGAAAAACCATCTTATTAATTATGAATAATCAAAATGATCATTTCATCAAAATTCTAATTAAAAACATACTTATTTGTGAAATTGGTAGTTATTGAAAGAGTTTATGAAATTGAGAAAAGAATATCTTCTTTCTTTGAAGTAAAAAAAGAAAAAAAAATTGATAGTTGCCACCTTGTTTGTTGTTGTACGTTTAGACACAGTTTTAATTTGACAGTAATTGTGTTTACTAGTGTGTCCTAGGTCTTGAATTGTTAAAGCTGATTTAATTAACACATGCCCGACTCTAGTTTCTATCTGCCCTCCATGTTACGTTCTCTAGTTTCTATCTACCCTCCAATATGTATCATTTATTGTGAATTACATCATCATCATCATCATCATCCCCCACTTTGTCTCCCTGCCTTTTCTCTTTAAAATTATTACATCAGTTGGGGTGCTTTGGCCATCTAATCCCAAGCCTGCGGAAGTCTAGGGCTTTTGGCAAATCAGGTTTTGCATCAAACTGAAGCAATTCTCGTGCTTGCTGATGTTTTCTAGTTTGGATAACTCATTCACGTTGTAATTATAAATTTGGGACTAAACCAGTAAACTTGATCCCAAAAAGAAAAGCAAAAATCAAGACTTACATCAGTTCAAACTTTTAAGAATATAATCAAATAAATATGATTATCTCTACTCAAAACCACACCCCGCCGTTACAATTTTAGTCTAAATTTGATAGACCCAAACTCTTAATGCCACCTATAACCCTTGAACGTACTTACACTTTCTCTACAACATTTAAACTCTACAGGTTAATGAGAAATTAAGTCTAAGAATAATTATATAGAATCTTACAAAAGTTTCAATGATATTTATTTTAAGCATATAAATTTGGGTAAATGTCATCAAGCCGTATGAGTAAATAATAGAGTAGTTCATTACTATTGGTCTAGGATGTTGCACAATGTGCATTTATAGATATAATAATAACCCCATTACATTATAATTTAATTTTTTTTCTTGGGTACATGAGTATAATTAATTCATGGAGAATTGATCAGTATGATCCTCTAAGACCCAACTAAGCAGGAAACTAAAAAAAAAAAATTTAGTTTTATGATTTTCCTAAGCATCTAGGCTTACCTAAGGTAAATATGAAGGATTTATAGATTTCTAAGCATATATTGTGTTAGTAGTAGTAGATTTAAGCCAGAAAATTAGTTTTAAGTGAACTTGAATAGTTCCCAAGTAGACTAAAATGATTATTATGCCATACCTAAACTTATTGATTACAATAATTGTTGGATATTTAGGAATAGTTGAAAGTCCAAGAGTTTCTCTAGATTAGAGATTTGTGTGTTCGTAGAAATCAACTTTCCAAAAGTGAGTGGATGCAGTTTTTCAAGTATGTTATACAATAAAGCTAGCATGATTTATCGACTGGTATTAATTGCATAATTTAAATGCTGTTACGAAATCGATAAATTTGATTGATTGTGCATAAATGATTTTGACAAGGTTTTCAAATCTATTATGTAAGTAGATATCTTTATTACATATTAATTTTAAACAAGAGAGAAAAGCCTTTTTAAATGATTTTGTTCAAAGTTTCTCGATTACTCCAACCTACAAGCCAATGTGGGTAATGAGACATCTCTTTGAGAAAGTGAATGTGGATGATATAATGTTCATAAAATGTGAGAATGTGAATATGGATGAGTAGGTCTCCATCATTTCAAGATTCATATGAATGTCATGATTTGCTATTCGATGCTTGATCTTGGTAGGATCTCGTATGAATTTTTAGTTATGTGTTATGTTGATTTAAGCCTGGTGCGAGGATAATAATACCACAGGGTCAAGATTGGTGAACGTGCCATATTTTTCCCTAATGAATCCCAGTGTGGGGGTGAGAATATCATAAGGTCAAGATTAGTGAATGTGCCATCTTTTTCTTTTATGAATCCCGATGTGGGGGTAAGAATACCACAAGGTCAAGTTGGAAAAACGTACCATTTTTCCCCTCCTCAAGCCCGATGTTGGGGTAAGAATACCATAGGGATGAATTGGGCAAAAGTACCTATTTTCCCATTGTCTTTGTTAATGGTATAGATTGACACCTTACTTGTATAATGGATATCATGATGCCTATGATTGGTGACTTGATGATTATTGTGCTTATGTGGAAATGATGCTATGAATCATTATTGGATGATACATTCATGTTATGAATGAATGATGCTGAATTCATGAGTCCGAGAACTTTTTTATGATTTCTCCTTACAAATGTTTTGTACGTTGAGCTTTATATATTATTACCCTTTTATGCAAATTAAGAATCATATGCATTTATGGAAATGTTGAAATGAGATATTGTCTTAGAAAGGATTTACATGGTTATCATGTGTTTTTGCAAAGGCTCTCCGCCTTGACTTGTCTTTTTCTTCGTATTCACTCGTAGAGGCTTTGTAACTCACCCATTATTTTCCCTTATTTTGTTTTATAGATCATTAGCTTGCTTAGTAAGGTGACTTGTAGAGTAGTAGCCCAACTCATTCGTGGTAGGTGTGGAAGAGCTTTTTTTCCCACTTCCCAATGTTGTTACACTCTACAATGTGTCAAGTTTAGTTCTTGGACTGTTATGTTGATAATGAACTTAGTTATGTAAATAAATGTTTATATACTTGTACTTGTTTATGCTTCTGAACATTATATTGAGCCCCAGATATAGGTGCATGTGGATGATAGGACTATGGTGGATGAACAATAGCAATATAAGCATGGGATGCATGTCGGACCATAATTGTTATGACATTGTGAATATTTATATGATATGTAATAGAAACCATACTTTATGTTGAGAAGTTCCGTATTGTGGTGGTCCTGATGAATTATTTGCATATTCTTAACTGTGAATGGAAATGTATGTGAATACAATGGATAACTAACCCATGCATTAACGGTTTAGGCTTGTTTGGGCCTAGTGGGCTATACCCATGTAGGTTCAAGTATCTGTCATGATCTCTCCAGAAATTGGGATGTGATAGTATGTATCAGTCGAGTAAGGTGAGGCAAAAGTAATACAAAAAGACAAGTATTTCATGAGTTGAATGAGTTAAGACACTTGAGATAAAATATTAGTTTAAGAGAACAAATAAATCTATATTGCAGAATGTATGAAGCGATACAAATGGTATGGGTCAAATATATAGAATATAGAATAGTAAACAAAATGTTGGAAGGGAAACTATATAAAGTGCATTTGGAAATTTTCAAGAGAATTTAGTTAAGTGGCATATAGGAAAAAACTTTTTGAGTAGAGATATACATGTTTCATCAAATCAAATATTTAAATGTAAAACACATATATTTAGTGAGAAGAAAAAGAAACAATTTCGTTTTTTAATTGGTTACATGTAATTTTTAAAAATTTTAAAACTAAATCATAACTTTGAAATATAAATTTCAAATTGAATGCCCTTGAGGGTTTTCATATTTAAGAAAACTAAAAAAGTTGAGGTGCTTAAAGTGTTGGGATTCAGCTTAATGTTCAAATATGAAATTAATTAGAGATTAAAAGCATAACACAGTAGAAAAATAAAACATACATTTGATCAAAGAAGCAGTCAAATCCTTCAGGATCAATTGTTTGCATTTTTCATGCATTTTTCAAATTAATTATAAACATTCATAAGTTCAAGTGTCATAAACCTTGCTTTAGATATCATAATCAAGAGCCAATTAAATCCAAAAAAGCTTGTAATGAAGAAAGAAACCTAAAACAAAATTATGCTTGTGCTAGAAGATAGTCTGAAATCCTACAGTCGAAATCTTTGCTTTTTCACCTTCAAGATTCATCAAATATTCAACCACTCAAGTGTTTGGTATCTAACAAAAATCCACACAATGATAGAATAAGACCTTTTTAAGGTAGGAATTTTGCTTGTACTAGTAAGTTTTGTTTTTAGAAAACAGAAAGACCAAAACAAGCCTAGCAGAATCCTATTTCTTTCAGACAAAGAAAAAACACTATTTTTTTTCTTTTCTTCCTCTTATGATTCGGCTAAAAAGAGTGGCTCGAGGTTTAGAGTTTAAGTTGGCTAACATAACATATTTATATAACCAAACTTAGTTGTAACCCTAGATACAACATTTGTATTTTTATTCAATTAAGTCATTGTGAACTTAATTATTTTTTTCACTTTATTTTTGGTCTATTTCAATTAAGTCCAACGTAATTGATTATCCTTATTTAATCTTAAGCATGTCACTTAATGTGTGTGACCCATTAGGCTTTTAACATGTTGACAACAAATATAAATCATAATCAAATGTTAATTTAATAATTGATTTATATTTATGTATCATGCGTGATATCTAGCAACACATCATAGTTACTCAAATGTTAAAGAGTCAATTAAAGAATTTGACAAAGCCTTTAGTGATAAGCCTCTTAGTGCAATACGATTCTTTTATCATATATCCTGAATATGACATTAAGCATGGCTCAATGTCTACCTATGACATTCCATATTAGTTCTTTTGATTCATGATTAACCTTATGAATTTAGGAAACCAACTTTCCTCAATCTCATCATGCTTTGACCAAAGATTTATATAAGTTAATCTTAAATTAAGAACAAATGAGATATATCCCCTTTTATCACTTGGGGTGATGAATCTTCTTTTGACCACTAATTCACCTTTACATGTTTCATGCCATACCCAAAAACACCTTGTTCAGGCACCTAGTCACCTCTAGAACCGTAAAGGTGAAATTAAAATATGTCACTTCCTATACAAGATGACTTGTTGTCTCAAGTCCAAGGACTAGTTTTATGACTATCATATGAGAACATATTCCATAGACACTTGAGTGAAATTTCAAATGGAGTTCTCATTGCGGGTCATGTTTAGTGAACTTGTTCTCTAACAAACACCCATGTTATCTTTAAATATCCCATATACTTCAATATATGAGATCGATTGCTTACTTTTCAAGTAAAGAGATTTAATATGTACCAGTTTTTGAGCATTGTCAATGCCTTATCTTGACAATACATTGACCAAGAACTATTTTATGAACATGACTTTGACACATAAAGATCTCATAATTGTATCAACTTTAAATTCCCTTGCAAGGCATTTTATATTCCATAGGTTTCATCCAATTAGTACTTAAATAATTTCTTATTTTTGTACAAACATGAAGGAAAACCTTTATAACATATTATTATGAGATTAAATATCCATTAAATGACAATACATATTCCTCGACCAATCCAATTGGCTCAAGAGCATACATAAACATAAAGAACAAGTTACGTGGTCATGCCCTTGAGGTTGAGTTGGGGCATGAAATTTTAAGCTCAAGCCCAACTAGACGTTACAGCTTATTCGGCCTAGCTTTTTTTTTTTAGCTTAAAAGCTATTATGAAAAATAATAGCTTTTAAAATTAAGTTAAAGCTGTTTGGTAAAATAAATTATATAAACTCTAATTTTAGTTAAAATTACCATAAATAATATTCATACCATTTTCAATCACCTAACAAAACAAAACAGAAGAAATCTGCTTCGAATTTATATACGATTTCATATGTTAAAATCAAAGAAATTTATAAAAAAATGAAATAACTCTCAAACATGTGTAGTAGCAATAGTATTAGATTTTTTGAGTGAAGAAGAGAGAAAACCTTTAAATAGTACCTAAATGCAGCTTTGAATTTCTGGTCTTCTTTTCTCTTAATCTTTGTAAAAAAAAAAATCATAGATTTTGCTATTCTATTGTTAGGTCTTTTGTGTTTTCTTTTTTCTATTTTTTAGTAGTCTTTGTAGAGAGAGGTAGAGGAGAGAGAGATTACGATTTTGCATTGGAGAATGGTGATTTGTAAAGAGAGGAAGAGAAGAGGGAGATTGATTGAGAGAGAGGGTATTTCTTGAAAAGCTGATATGTTTTTAAAAGAAAATAAAAGAAAGCTTTTTTCTGGAGCTTTTTCTTTAAATTTCTTTTTTTTTTTAAATTTTGTTTTTTAGAAAAAAAAATATTTTTAAAAGCTTTTCAAAAATTTTATTTGGCCTAGCTTCTTGAAAAAAAGTCAAGTCAAACAAGCACTTAGTAGATAATTACATTAATATACAATATATTTGATTTATTTTTTATTTTAAAGTATTAAATATTAATGTAAAAATAAATATTTTATTATTTAAATAATAAAATAATTAGTAAATAGATGAACTAAGTCGAGTTTTGTCTTGACTTTTAAAAAGGAAATTCCAGTAGGCTTGACTCGACCTAGTCAATAGAGACCTCTATTTTAAAGTAATTAACAACAATAAATTTTCCCTCGTCTATAATTTTTTTTTATTTAGAAAAGTGAGAGTTAAAATCTAACTGTTTATGTAAAGGTTAGAACCATCAACTACAGAAATGCTCAAATGCAAATTTTTATAACTTAAGCTTCCTAATAGCATGGAATATTCTTCAATGATTACAAATTTGACATCTAAACTATAGTAAAATGGTCAATTTGATACCAAAAGAATATAATTTTGCAATTAAATACTCTAATTTTCATATTGTTAAGTAAATTGTATACCTTGTTAACTCTGATAATCAAATAGGTGATGTGATAAAAAATAATCAATAGGAGACACCTAACATTTTGATTTTGACTATTTTTAATCATCTTATCCATTGGATTAACGGAATAATTTGTCTCAAATGTAAACTATTCAATAAAATCAATATTAATGTATATAATTGTAAAGTTTTAAACTTTAGATATCAAATAAAACATTTGATCATAAGTATAAATATAAAATATTAACTAACCCTAATATTCTTCATTTGACAAAATTTTCTCTCTTACTTTTCCTCCAAATGAACAGCCTCTTTGTCATGAATGGACATCTTCTAACCCGAGTTTGTGCTCCCTTCTTTGCTTGCATACTAGATTTTGCCACGTTGCATAATTAATGTTGACGTTAAATTTCGGTTAGAAATTTCTCCCAACTCAATACTCTCTTGTGCCACTTCTCTCTCAAGCAACTTCCACAAGCCGAGAGACATTCCCAGAACAACGAAATGATGACCCATTTCATGAACCTGTAAAAAAGAGGTCTACAGACCCATGGCTTCGCAACAAGTTCTATTGCCCCATCACCAACATCGACAAGCTCTGGCCTATGGTCCCTCACGATGTTAAAGACAAGGCCAAGGGTTTCAAGGACCGGTCCTTTGGTTGGTGCTTTTTTTGTTTTTTGGAAATTTATCCATATTTTGCATTCATGGTCCAATCCACAATTTTACAACTTTTGGTGGCTTAGAATGCACATATGATTCACAAACACAGAGCAGTAGTTGGTAATTTTTTAAAAAATTAATTACACAACATAAAGAATGTCTTTTAGATTATCGTGAGTAATGCATTTTTGAAATAAGAAAATGCATGTACTTTAAGTTTAAATCATGATTAGTAAGAAAGTGACATTTCATGATATAATACCTCTTTTGCGTTTTTGGACTTAAATATTTTTTAGTAAGTATCTAATAGCTTGTTTAGCTTTATGTTTATATTTATTCGATATTTTTAGATATTGTGTGTTTATGATGATTTTTAATTACATCAACTTTACTTTGAATTTTAAATTTTAATATGTATTTTTCTTATAAATCTTGAATGTGAATTGTGAATGTCAATTGATAATTTAATCATCATCGATAAAATTCAGTAATAATTTCCAAAGAAATATTTCATCGAAAATTGCCAACGGAATATTTTTTTGAAAATACATTACTAAAGGAAAATTCAGTTGAAAATTTTTACCAAATTTCCATTGGAAATGTTTTTCCAATGAAAATTCTAAAAGAATTTCTTTTTCGATGAAATTGATGTGATATGGTTGACAATTTTGTAGTCTGTTTCCAATGGAAGTATGTACTTTTTCCTAAAAAATTTTTGTTGAAAATTTTCGATGAATTTTCAATAAAAAGTACTACTAGTGATATTTTTAACAACAAAATTTCTAACAGAATATTTTATAAAAAAAATCTATTGAAAAAAGACATTTTTGACGTAATGTTAACTTTTTCTAGTAAAAAATTTTGTCAGAAAAAACTTTATTTTTTGTAGTGTCAAGTGAAGGGCAAGTGTTGCCTCTCAATACAGCCAACAAATATGCAACAATTACCTTCATGCTCTCTTTTGTTACCTATAAACAGGGAAGTAATGGATCTGCTGCTGTGATGGAAGAGGCCTTGGATGCCCTTTGAATGGTGTTACCCAGTTTGGTTACTTTTAAGGTTTTGGGTAAGGGTGTTTTGCCTGAGAACCAGTTATTGTTACTTGCTTCTACGATTGCTGAGAAGAAAGAGGAATTTGTTGTTAAATATAAAACTTTTTATTTTTCCTATGTGGCAAAATTTTATTGATGGGGCAAAGAGACGGGGTATATTTTGGGGTAAAAGTTTTTTGTTCTTTTCTCATTCTTTTGTTAAACATGAGTCCCTGTATATTCAATGACCACGATAACAATTACCAAAATAAGTGATATATTTAGTCGTAATTAATATATATTCGAGGTGTTATAACTATTGGAACGATGGATTCAACGTATACTAATTATTTTTTCAATAAATAACCTTTATATCATTGATTAATCTTCTAATATTATTTTTATGATACACTTTTCCGCCATATATAAAGTTATCAATTTTTTTATTAAATTAAAACAGTATGACCTATCACATGGTCCATAAAACTTTTTAGGCCGAAGTAGCTAACCCTAGAAGCTAAGTCACAAACTTTTGTGGTTGTTTTGTGGGTGGAGTACCATGTTCTATCTTGTTTTATGCCAAAGCACGTGGAACTCATCTTCAAAGCATGGGCGAGCCAAACTATGAAACTACCCTTATGCACCAAATATGTATATCCATTGGTTGAACCTTTATATATATTTAAAATTTGAACTTCAAAATTTCGAATTTGATTTACGAAATAAATAAGAATTTTCCTTTTTTATAATAAAATCATATATATATATATATAAATAAATATTAAAGTATGAAAATGAAATGCCTTTGTAATATGCCATTTAGGTTGAGGCATAATTGTCCTTTCCTAGGACAAAATTAATTTTAATGAATATACATTTATTAATTTTTATTTAAAAAAGAAAAAAAAAGAAAGAAAAATGACGTGAAGTTCCCGACCTTCCCAATAGTCAAAGAAGCGAGCCGTTCGCCGACCGTAGCGCGGTCGTCTCTATGGCCCAAGCATTTCAATTTACAAGAATATTTTAATTAAAAAAAAAGAAATTGTTTTTGCTAGCTAGTACTACTTTGATTTTAAATCTTTATTTTATATATTTGCCTAGTAAAAGTTTACCAGCTTGCTTTTACTTCACGCATTTGATCTCCATCCCCATAAATACTATTATTTTAGAAGCAAGAAAAATTCTTGTATATACGAAGGTATTAGTAATTTATAACAAAATCCAGCCCAACTTAATTATTGAAACATTGTGGCACACACCACCTTTTGCACTTGCAAGCAAACATCCCCTTCCCCTTCCCCCACCACTCCCACCCATTGCTCTCTCTTCCCCCACCACTCCCACCCATTGCTCTCTCTCCCCCTCATTCCGCACATTTATAATATTACCCCAGCTATTCTTGTCTTAGCCAAATCTATCTTTTACAAAAACACAAATTGACTATTTTTATTCATAAGAAATTAAAAATTTTTCTAAAAAAAGTACCATGTAGCACTTAAACTTGCATGAATCTGTCTCTCTTTTATTATTATTTTTTATAATTGGAGGAGAGATAATTCGAATTCTGTTCTTTTAAGTAAGAGAATTATACATTTATTAATGAGACAAATGTTGCGGGTGCGTTTCTCTTTTACTACTTGATATTTCTATTTATGGAGTGAATGTTTGGCTTAGGCAATCATATAAGAAAGTGAGAGCTGGGTCTAAAAGAGTGAAGAAACTGGGAGATTCAGGGGCAGAGCAGAGATATTAAATGGCTTTGGAAGAGAGAAACCGAAAGAACACAAAGTTTGGACTGGTTTTCAGACACCAACCTGACCCCTCCCGACATTTGTGCTATCTCTCTCTCTCATTTATTTCTGTTTATATATATCATTTGTTTTTTTCCTTTCTTTTTCCCCTTCTCTCTTTCCTTTCACCAAGACCACATCAAAACACAAAACAAACGCGGCAATCCTCAGTTCCCAACCATTTGTCTAATTCACTCTCTCTCTCTCAATAACCCCACCAAATCCCCGACCCTTTTCAGCTTCCTCATTGAATTCTGTCTCTCCTTTTAACATAAAATCCCCCACACCCCCACCGTGTAGACCAAATTCATTTCAGCTTCCTAGCTGTATCTCCCCTCCCAAAAAGACAAGTACAACTCATACATAATCACCTTTTATAATTCAACTATACAAAGCCAGCGACCGGTCCCAAACTAGAAGTACTAGCAGTCCCTCACCCAGAGAAAGAGAGGGATGAACAGCTTTGAATCTCAAAGACAAGACTCCTTGAAAAGGAGATTGCAAGACAGAAGATTTCCCAACATCAACACCACCGGATTTGTTGGTGCCGTTGCAGCTGCTCCAATCCCATCTCATCACTCTTCTGCACCCTTCCTGCCTAACCCTAACAACGGTACCAAAGTCCAGAGTTTCCCTGGTCTTGACGATGATGATCTCGTTTCCAGCGTCGTCCCGCCAGTGACCGTGGTGCTCGAAGGCCGTTCGATCTGTCAGCGCATCAGTCTCCATAAGCATGCAAGCTACCATAGCCTTGCAAAGGCTCTCAGGCAAATGTTTGTGGAGGGCAACGACGATGGACCCACCTCGGAGAATGAACTTGATCTTTCCAACGCTGTTCCTGGTCACCTCGTTGCCTATGAAGACATGGAAAACGATCTTCTTCTTGCTGGAGACCTCAACTGGAAGTACGTTTAGTTATTACTATATAATTTCAAGCATTTCTCTTTCCCTTAAACAACAATTATTCTAAAAATTTTAGTACTGGTAGTTTGAAACCACCCTGTTGTTTTCCATTTTTAGTATGATTAAGGTTTTTTAAAATTTTCTTGTATGTGTGAAAATAGGGATTTTGTACGTGTGGCTAAGAGAATTCGGATACTGCCAGCGAAGGGGAATTCAAGGAAGATTAGAGGAGGGGCATAGTTTGTTGGGTTTTGCCATCTTATGAGAGGATGGTGTATTTGTCAAGGAAGTTATATATGTGCAAACATACAGAAAGAAAGAAAGAAAAGAAGCAAATTAAAGCCCATTTGCTATGAGATTTTGATATGGTCTGGTCCTTAATTGGGAATTGGATTAATTATAATGGCAGCTGCTCATAACTCATATATATATATCTAGACTTACCTGTAGCCTTCTCTTTTTTTTTCTTTTTCTTTTCTGAATAAAAGAACTTTTCCTATAGCATTTCATAGTGACTGCTCCTCTACTTGTTTAGGGAATGCGTTAAAACTGTTCTGTACTATAAAAAAAAAAAAAACGTAATTGGCTTTAAGCTTAATATACCTGCTTCTTTTAGTTTCTCATGTTTGCTTCCTTCCCTCTTTCTTTATTGGTTGTAGTCAGGTACTATTTAGTCATGCCATAAATAGTGAATTCAGATCACGGGTCATTTTGTGATATTTAGGTTAGGTTATTTTCGGTTTCCCAGTGTTTGCTTTCTGGAGTTATTCGATTCCCAATCCTTTTAGATCCAGTAATTTCAAGATCCAATTACTACACCTATCGATCCATTCTAAAACTCAAGTCGTATCTATTAAATTATTTCGAGTTCGAATTCGGATTCCCTCTCATCATTTTAAAATTCTAATTATATTAAAATCATTTAGATTTTAAGAAATTTATATTGGACACTCTTCTATTATTTTAAATATATTTTACTTATATATAGTCTTAGTTATATGAATCTCATTTTTGAGAAACTATTATATTAAATTATTATTAAAATGTCAAGCTTATCTAGTTAACATATCATATTCATTCAATACTTTTTATATATTGATTAAAATCAGGAATGGAGTTAGCCAATTTTTGCTGAGGGGGCCAAAGACACTGAAATAAGGATTAAAAATTTTAAAAACTAATAATTTAAAGTTAACTAACAATCAAAAGAATGATATTAGAAAATAATTTTATATAACATGGAAATCTAAAAAGAAAAACTTACAATTGTCTTTTGGGAAAATTATATTCGGTCATGTTTTTTGGATTTAAATTTATTAATTATTGATTACGTATTGAAAAACGTCAATTTCTTTAAGATTGAGTTTTACATGTTTTGATTCACATTACTCTTATTCATGAGTTGAAGTATTAAGGCTTGGTGGCTCAAGTGTAGGAGATTCATTTAAATAATTTGCATATTTTCTTTTAAAGAATTGGTTAATTGTTTTTAACTAACTCATACTTTAATCAAACCTAAAAAAAAAAATTAATGCAATCAATATCCAATATTTTTATTTTATTTCTGTTTAAATTTATAATACTAAATGTAAAACTATAATGCATAAAATATAAATAGTTAAATACGATTTATAAGTTTATATAATTTTCTCTTATTTAATCAGGACTGTTTAAGATTATATATTCAAGATAATTTCCTTTCAACTAAATATAAAATGTAAAGCACATAAAAAAGATATACTCAAATTAATTTCCTCTAACATAATTAGGATTAATTAAATAATGATTCATTGATGAAATTTTAAGTAACAGTGCAATACTACAACCTATATTTGAGAACTACATAATAATTTATTAATTTTTAAAGATTAAAATCATAAAAAAGTAAAATCCACATACTAGAAAAAGAAGAACATGACAAATGGAAAATAGAACCCACATATGACATAAGAAAAAAGAAAGAAAAAGAATATGGTTGATGGTTCATAGAAATTTATGAAAGAAAATCTGTAAAGACTGAAAACAGATGAGTAAATGAGTAGAAATGAAAAAAATAAAAAAAATATAAAAAAATAATAATATAAATTGAAAGAAAAAAAATTAAAAAAACACTTTAAAGTTGAGTGAGGTATATGGGATCATTTTGTTATTCTTTATTTGTATAACTTATTAAATAAAAAAATTATTTTGAGGGGGCCATTAAGAGAATTTATAAAAAATTTAAAAATTTTATATGGTAAGGGAAAAATTTTAAAAATGACTATAGGAAGCTCCACCCCTGCTTAAAATTAAAATCTTAAAATATTAATAATATTAGAAATAATAAAAGATCACCATGTTCAAGGATTTTTGGTTTTTTACAATAATAAAATATTAAATTTAATTAGTAAATGCATAAAATTTGAGTCTAATTAATAAAAAGATTTGAAACTATTTTTATTATTAGTACTGTATGTAATATATATGTATACATATATGATATGCTTTTGTTGTATTCACGTTCAATATAGTTTGGCTTTGAAAACAGAAATATATTATGAATATATACTAAAAGTACTTTACCTGGTAAAGAAGCAAAGCTGGTTATAACGTTAAAAATGTGTGGTGGATTCCCAAAGGAATGAGGGACTGTCATCAAGGGGTCTCTTAGATAGCATATACATTTCGAGACTCTAAGATTGCTAAATTATGTTGGTCAGGGTTTTATGTTAATGGAATTTATTCCCTGTTTCCTTATAGCTGGTCTTCAAACTTCAGTGCCGCTAAATGTGACACTGTACACCTTACAAACAATATTAATACATTGCGGGCTACGGTATAGGCTGATAACAGCCACCATTACTCCGAAAGGAGTACTAACCATGCTAAATAATTAGGTATTCTATGTGGGGACTATATATTGTTTTATCCAAATATTAAGTGCAAACGCTTCCTAAATGGTTTTTTTTTTATCTTTTTAACATAATAATTTGTTCAAACATAATATAAATATAAATATATATATTCTGTACATTATACTTGTCTAATTAAGTCATTTGGATTTATAACTCAAATGGTAAAAGATCAAGTATAATTAGTAAAAATTTTAAGTTAGAATCTTAGTACTCTATCTTGTAAAAAGAAAGGTAGTATCTAAATAAGCTAGAGCTCACATGTGATAGCCCCAATTGATCAAGTAACACGAAATTTTACCATATAAAATAAATTAAAACTCATTTGTCGCGATATTTGGGTCTAAGAACTTAATCGCTTTGTCACAGCTCAAACCAGGGGGCTGTGACTAACGCATGAGTCCACTAGGTGAAGTCCACGAGACCCGAAGAAGCCTTAGAAATATTACTCCAATTTAAACACAAAACATGTATCCATGGGTTTACATAACCAACATATATTTGTTTAACACATAATCTCATAGTTCATACACATTGCCTCTCGGCACATCATTCAGAGTTCATTACTAAGACATAGACATATCATTTACAAGCCATACATTGGTTAACAAAGAGAGTTCGTCTTATACAACCTTTAACACAATAATATACTGTAACATAATACTAATAACTCTATGATATAGAGTTATTTGAGCTTAATTTAGATAGTAATTTAGCTTAGTTATTATAGTAATGCCAAGAAAATTAGTAGATTTTATTTAATTATTTTAAATTAGTTATTTTAGGTGAGTCAATCAAATCATGGTTAATTTTGTGCTTAATTTGGTGTTAATGTGGATAAGATAGGTTGTTATTAATTTATTTGTGCTTTTGTAGGTGTTTGATGAAAGAAGAATTTTAGTGAAAGAAGGAGAGCGATTTTAAGGTACATACTTACATTGCACATGTTTCGGTATTTCGGCCATAACTTTCTCTACAGAGCTCAAAATGAAGAAATTCTTAAACCATTGGAAAGATAAGAGAAAAATATACAACTTTTACGTTTACTACTTTACCCAGTTCGAAAAATCTTATTGAATTTGATGCACTGCAACAATCCTAAAGCAATTATGATTTTTGTTAATTAATTAGGCAAAGCTGTGACTCACATAGTCTGACGAGGAAATCCTAGTTCGAATTGAATTCTTTCTTCACCCAACTTGGCCTAACTTCAAAGCCTATAAAAATAACCTTTTGGAGGACTTGAAAGGAACCAAGGAAAACACCAGATTGAAAGATGAGAGTCAATGTCACGACCCGGAACTCCCAATTGGGTCAGTGACAATCGCCGCGAAGACTCGACAGACATTCTTCACCCCGAATGTCGATTGAAACCTCTCAAGGCTCTCATATTAGCTTGCACACTTCCCCGGTGAGCAATAGTTATCAAATATCGTAATACGAAGGATTACGAGTCATTTCCAAATCAGAACATAACATATTGATTTCTGGCTCACAGGGGCATTTTCGTCATTTTTCGTTGAAAATCTCAAAACTTGCTAAAAATATAGTAGGTAAGCAGAAAATATATATTTAGTGATTTAAAAACAAATTAAGGATCTAAAACGTTCATTCGAAGTGAAAATTTGACCATTTGAATATAATAAAAATATTCAATAAAATAAACTATTTTCTTGTAAAATAATTTTTTATAAAGCTATCGGTAAATAATTCTTATAGCGTAAAAGTTAATTATATTCATATATACTAAAAAGCAAATAACCAAAACATAAAATTACTTTTACAGCGACACGTGGGCCCACATCTAACCAAAATGTATCGAAAGCTGAAAACCTACAACTTTTGCCGATTCAAGTCCAAATGAAGGTCCTTGTCAAAGTCAGCTAACTATGGAATTCTCCGAGCCTGAAACGTGAGGAAATGAGGGTGGTGAGATTATAAAATGCCAATGAGTAAACAGGCACCATCTAAACTATCTAAAGGCGAGTAAATGGAGACGAATTAAAATAAGTCATCATATTGTAATTTCATTACCTTTCAACCCATTTCAACCAAACAAACAACTAGGCTTATGATTTCCTAAAAAGCGTGGCTCGTGCTAAAAATCATTCTCATTCTCAGTTATCAGGGATACCTTGATCGAGGGTTATCCCAACCGAATCCACCAAGGCTATTAAAAAGTTATATACTCATAAATCATGTTTTTATTTAGAAAATATAGCCGTTCCTTGGCGTTGGCTGAGTCTCACTCTCACGCGGTGGTCCACGTGAAATGTACTCAAATCTTTACCTTAGGAGATACTTCATCCAATATCTCCCCTCAGAGGTAAATATATAATTGGGTTACTGCGTCCCTCTCATAGGCAGTCCATGAAAACCCCCACCACTGCAGTGACTATGGATTATTTTATCTACCACTTGATTTATAAAATCTTTTTCTGCATGACATGGCAATTTATTACAACCTAGCCTCTCAAGGCTGAATACACAGTACAAATAATTCTAACACTAAAAATCAGTTTAGCCATTCATGCTCATATATTGTTATAAGCCATTCAATTTAAAATCATAAATTTACAACACAATCAGGCAGTCTCCAATTACTCTCTTTTCAAAACCAGTATTCAATTTTTCAGAAAATTTATAAAATCATTTTAAAAAATCACAATTTCTCCTAAGACATAGCAATTTACCATTTAAACCCATTTTTCATAAAATCACACAATTGTATAAACTACTCTAGATAATTAAGACGATAATAAGTTTACTCACAGTTCTAGGAGTCGATGTACTCCTAATCTCAGTCTCCAAGCACAATCTCTGTACTTTTACCAATGTAATTTACTCACCACCTATCCACAATGTACAATACATAATTCACCACATCAATGCTTGACCATTATAAAATCATTTCAGGCTCGGTGTATATGCATGATATGATATGTAACTTATCTGATTACCGCTTAAATGCGGTGCTGACCTAATTCGCCCTATTACCCGATTAAATGACAATTGTGTCCGATTTGGCTCCAAATTGCTCCATTTCATTTCTAATATTTCAATTCACTAAATACAATTCCAATAATCTAAAATTCACCTAACAACCCTCACAATTCTTCTTAAAAATTTCAGCCATTGTGGTGCATTATCACTAAAAATTTTTCCATTCAATTTTCTCACCATAAATCATCATTTCATCAATTTTTCAACCAATTCACTTGATCACAAAATCAATTCATTACTTCTACACTTCACATAGGGTTCGGCCATTGAAGGTTCATGGGGAAAATAGATTCTTTTCTTGTTGTTTTGTTTCTAAACATGCTTAACTAACTAAAAACACTAACATAACTTAGAATCAAATCAATCTAACATCATTCTCTCTCCATACCCATTCCAACCAGCCATGAATTCATCATGAAAATATGTAATTTAACCATGAAGAATGAGGAGAAATGCATGGGTAAGGTAAATCACTAGCAAAATCAAAGAAATTTTACCTTTATTTGATCAAATCCTTGAATTCCAACACTTTCTTTTTGATTTTCCCCACCTAGGATTTGTTCTTCCTTGGTTTCTCTTCTCTTCTGGTTTGGCCGACCACTATGGGAGAAATGGGCTGGTTTTTATGCCTTTTTATAAAGAAACAATAAAATAATAAAAGCATTACACAAGGCATTTCCTTATTGATTTAAATTTTAAATATTTGACTTTTAATTCTTTAATTCTCCACCACACATTTCTCATGTTTATCCATTTCCATGATGAATAAAATCCCTTGGTCTTGACAAGTGTCGGAGGTGAAAATTTATCGATTTGCCCCGGGGTGACAAAATTATCATTTCGCCCCTATACTCCAAATTATACTGAAATTAAATTTTCACTTCTAAACTTCAAATCATACTCCAATACTCAAATCATACTCTAATAAATCAAATGGGGCAAAAAAAAATCTTTTCTAAAATTTCCATTTTGTCCCCAAGTGGCAAATGACCATTTTGCCCCTAGATAGTGAAAATTTCAGTTTGACTCAAAATTGATCCTCGAACTCCGAATTACCATTTTGAGTCATCCTTAGACTGTGAAACTCTTAATTTCACCTTAAAATCTCTATTTTAATTAGTTCGAGATATAAATCGACTTACTTGTACTTTTAAGCACAATACCGACTTTTAAATATTCTTCCGGGGTTGTTCAAATATACAATCACTCTATCTGTCTCATGTGTAACATGGTAGATAATTTAGGGATGGGCTTGACAGTCAAGCTGCAAAGTTGTTGAAACTGAAAAGATTTGGAAGGATTCAAGAAGACTTGGAAGATCAAGATTATAATTCTTGAGTTTTTTCTTTTTGATTATTCTTTTATTTTCTTAGTTTTTTTTTATTGTTTAAACTTTATTCAATGGATGATGTGTGATTTGATGGGAAACTAAATTGTTAATCTAAGATTATAATTGAACTCAATATGTAGTTTGAATTATTTATCTCTATTTTACTTATGTTTGCTAGATTTAAGTTGTTTATTTTATTCTGTTTTTAATGCTTCTAGTTGCATGATCACCAATTAGATTGAATTGAAAACTAGGTTAAACTTTGACGAAGGAGATTTAGGTAGACCTTGAATAAAATAGCATATGATTGAATACACTTAGTTGATTAGGTGGTTTGATTTGCATATAGGGTAGACATACACTTATAAGCCATACATAGCCAGGATTAGAGCACAGACTTAATGAATCTTTCTTTAATTTAATTTGCATAGATATATAGTAAATTAATTGGGAGATGTATTTTTATGAGAAACCCGACAGAGACTTGTAAATAATTTAGGACTCTAGGTTAGCAACTTAATCCATTAAACCGAGTTAAGAGAGAGAGACAATAATCAGATGAAGTATTAAGGGACATCATAATCTTAGGTCTGGTAGTTTGACTGAAGTTTCAGTTTAGTAATTTTGATTTTTCTTTTTAATAAATTTAATTGCTTGGATAAAATTAGGGTGTGTTAATTTTAGTAGTTAATAGTAGGAATTAAAATAATTCCCTGTGGGATCGACACTTCTTTATCATTATATTACTTGTTAACAATACGTGTACTTGTGTGAGAAATCAACAACAAATACTTACACAAATTCCAAGTTAAACATAGTTCAGAAACCAATATCGGAAGCGGAAAGTATTACAACTTTAACTTAGTGGAGTGGACCCATCGGATGCCAAAATTTTTCTATCAAAGAGACGACACTACCCACGTGAATCTGGTAGCTTCATTTATCTACACATGGTATAATAAAGGGGTGAGTTATCTAATACACAGTGAGTGAGATGCTAAACAAGCACGATAATAAGTAGAGACATAAAACAAAATCATAAGGCGAGCATAACTATTTGCCAAACCTAATATCCTTACACTCATCTCATTAAATGAGTTTTACCATAATTAGCTTTCAAATCGGCACTCCCACTATCATAACCATTTCAATTTAAGTCTCCACAATCGATGCATATCAAATTAAGGCTTACCTTTAAAGCCATTGTCATTAAGCTCCATAGGCACCCCATGTCTATAGGAGAACAACATCAAAACTCAAATTTAATTTGCTTACCATGAAGCTTTCCCATTGCGTACCAATTACATTTCATTTACGTATCAATAGTCATATAGTCAAATATTATAGCATGCTATTCACAAATCATATCATCACAATCGAAACATAATCAATGAGTGGTCTTCCCTAGATGTAGTCAAATCACGTATAGTGGCCAACCGACAGAGTCAAATCACGCTTAGTGTCGAAGCATCCGACGAAGAGTCAAATCACGTGCAGCACCAAAATAACCTATGGAGGTTCAAATCATGCACAGTACTGAAGCAACTAGTAGAGGTTCAAATCATGCGCGACATTGAAGTAACCAATAGAGGTTTAAATCAGGCAAAATGCCAAAATAACTAGTGGAAGATCAAATCACCCTTAGTGCTAAAGTAACTGGCGGAGAATCACATCACAATCACAGGTCAAGACACCATTTAACCTTAGTCAAATCAACGTCTGAAATAATCCCCTTGGATGAAAGACATAATCAGTTATTTAGGCCATCATGCCTTTAATACCTTCTATCTCATTTGGCATCAGTGAATCATAATAAGTGAGCCTCACTTGCTTCACTAATTCATATCGAATTCAATATAATTCTGCTTATCAATTTTAGCATAATACTTCTCAAATCATCTATTTATCATAATAGCTACTCCCACAGATATCACATAGTTTCACACATACATAACAAGCTCAATAAACATTAGTGTTATGCAACATTTATCTTTTTTGTCATATTGTCATGGGCAGCAAACCCTATGGCTGGGAGCACTAGAAACACAAGCCTATATGCCATCATGTGGCTCACAACAAAACATGCACACATATCATCATATATAAATAATTTACTAGCCTAGGCATATCTATCTAGGCATAATTTTACCAATCAAGTACCATGGTAGTGCATTAACAATGCGTTATGCTTCACAAGCGTTAATTCAAATATTAAACCCCACTCACAGTTACAATAATCACTCATCCAACAACAATTCAAATGTTCATTTGTCTCCAACAACTATCTCTTAACTCAACAGCAGGTTAAAGCCTCAATTCCCCCTTTCAAGCACATACACAATGGTTTATTTCAGTTTTTCAAAAATTTCCAGCTATTAACAAAACTCCATCAATATTTCAACATAGTAAATAAATTCCAGCACCTAAACTAGCCCGATTTTCAACTATTCATAGTTACAAACCTAGGTCTCAATTTCTAGGTTCAATATGTTAATATTTTTAGCTTTATGCTGGATTCCTCAACTTCAACTTCAAATTCCCAACAATCTCAAAGGGAAGTAACACCAAAGTTAGAGCAAATAAATTTCATGATTATGAACTATTTAAATCATAAATCAATCAGTTAGAAAGGTCAATCTTACCTCTATTTAGGTTTTCCAAGCTCCAAACTACTTTTCTCAAACTCTAAAATGCCAAAAGGGACTTAGGGTTTCAAAAGGCAACAGAGAGCTCTTTCCTTCCTTTTCTTTTCTAAATGAACGGATAGCCCAAAGTCTTTTATTTTTGCACATTTTCATGCATGTATTGATACATTTTCATGGATTTCCCTCCAATTTATCGATACATGAGGCAATGTATCGATAGAAATCAAACAAAATGCTTTCTACTCGAAATGTATCAATAGGTTAGGGAAATTTATTGATACATTTTTCACAAAATGTCCCCTAGTCCAAATCTATCGATACATTTTGTCAATGCATCAATAAAAATTATATAGAATGCTCCATTCTTTAAATCTATTTATACATTTGGATAATGTATCTATAGAAATTTTACTGAATGTTTCCCCAATCAAATCTATCAATGCATTCTTGAATGTATCGATAGAAAACTTACAGAGTGCCTTTTTGTGTTCTTCCTGCCAAGAATGTATTGATACATAAGGGAATATATCGATACATTTTCCCCAGATTGCATATTTCCAACATCTCAAACTTCTTAAGTCCAAATTCCAAACTCTACAATCATTTCGTACTTACATCACACTTCAATGTGACCATATAACTCATAATTTCAATGGATATGTTCAAGCCATAGTCCATTATTCATCAAGCTCCAAAACATATTAGCTCAATAATCATTTCTTCAAAACTTTGGCTAAGTATCATGGTTCATACTTTTAGTGACTTAGCATATATTTCCTTAAACATATCGAAATTCAAAAATCATTCTCTATAGATATAAGTATACTCATAGGTGTACCACCATATACATTAAGGATCAAATTAACTTGTCAAATAATTTAGCCAATCCCCCCCTTCTTATAGAAATTCATCTTTAAATTTAATTCAAACACCATAATCAGATCATATTTTAAGCCTAAAAAAGATGGTGGATATTTTTCTTACATTTCCTCCTTAAGTTCCCATGTTGCTTCCTCAATCGAATGGCTTTGCCACAACACTTTTACCAAATTAACCTTTTTGGAGTGAAGCCATTTTACTTGCCCATCTAAGATGGCTATAGGCTGCTCCTCGTAAGTAAGTCTGCCTTATAATTAGAGCTCATCATATTGAATCACATGCTAAGGATCGAGAACATATTTCTTAAGTATGGATATATGAAAAACCAGATGAACATTGGACAAATTGGATGATAATGTTAAGCGGTAAGCAACCACGCCTACATGTTCTAAAACCTCCAAGGGTCTGATGCACTGAGGGCTCAATTTCTCTCTTTTGTCAAATCTCCTAACTTCTTTAATTGGAAAAACCTTGGAAAATACATAATCTCCAATTTCAAACTCCAAAAGCTTGCATTTATTGTTGGCGTATGATTTTTACTAACTCCGAGTAGATAACATTCTTTCTCAGATTATGCTAACACCTCTTTTTGCTTCTTGGACCATTTTCGGCCCTAAGAGCTTCCTTTCTCCAACCTCAAGCCATCTAATGGGCGATCTACATCTTCACTCGTATAATGCCTCAAATGGTGCCATCCCAATTATGGCCTAATAACTACTGTTGTATGCAAACTTGGCCAAAGGTAAATAGTAATTTTAAGAGACTCTAAAGTTAAGCACAATTGCTCTTAACATATCCTCGAGTGTTTCAATTATGCACTCAAATTGGCCGTTCGTTTACGGATGAAAGGTAGTACTAAAATCTAGTCTCATGCTTAAGGCCTCTTGTAATTTCTTCCAAACCTGACTAGTGAGCTGTGGTCTTCTATAGGAAACTATCGTTACTGGAACACCATGCAGTCTTACATTTCATCAACATAAATTTCGACGTACCGAGCTACTTCAAATTTGGTCTTGATCGGTAGTAAATCGGCTAACTTAGTTAGCCGATCGATAGTCACCCAAATTGCATCATAGCCACCTTTAGCTTGAGGTAAATTGTCACAAAGTCCATTGCTACATGTTCCCACTTCCACTCCGGTATCGATAACGGTTGACAAACTAAAGGTCTTTGATGTTTAGCTCTCACTTGTTGACAAACTAAACACTTGGAGACATATTCAGCTACGTCTCTCTTCAACCTTGGCCACCAATAAATAGACTTCAAATCATGGTACATTTTAATGGTTCCCGGGTGTATAGCATAAGTTGCAACATGAACCTTTTCTAAAATTTCATCTCTTAAACCATCCAAATTCGACACGTAAGCTCACAATCGATGCCAAAGTAAACCATCGGTGTCAATAACAAAGTCATGAGCTTTATCTTCGCTTATGTCTTTAAAGATTTTCACCAAGAACTCATTCCGACTCTGAGCATTTCTAATCCGATCCATAATCATTGGTCAAATTTTGGGATGTGCCACAAAGATGTTCGAATTATTAATCTCTGTTATGACCCGGTACTCCCCTAGAGCTCGTGACAACCGTCGCGACGTCCCGATCGACACTCATTACCCCCGAATGTCAACCGAAACCCCACAAGGCTTTAATATTAGCTTATCATTTCCCCTGTGAGTAACTGTTGCCAAATACCATGTTCTAAGAGATTTTAAACTATTTTCAACTTAAAACAAATAAAATAATAATTTTCGTCTAACAAGAGTATTTTGGTCATTTTTCCCAAAAAATTCGAAATCGGCTAAAATGTAATTTACAAGTACAAAACACATAATTCATAATCAAAATGAGTTTAAAAGTCTAAAATCTTTATTTAAAACGAAATTATGATTAATTGGACATAATAAGAAAATAAAAGAAATATTAAGTAAAATATTCGATTTTCTTATAAAATAATATTTTTAAAACACTGCGCAAATAATTTTTACAGCATCAAAGCAAACTAAATTCCTACATACAGTAGTATAGATATCTAGAGTACGAAATTTAATTTACATTAACAAGTGGGCCCCCCTCGAATAAACAAAAGTAAAGAGGACTGTGAACCTACAGTTTGAAGGAATGTAAATCCAAGGGTAGTCCTCGATGAACTCAGCTATCTACAACCTAATCTGAACCTGAAATGGGTGGAAAAGAGAGTGGTGAGATTATAAAATCCCAGTGAGTAAATAGACATCATCATAAACATCTAGAATTGAGTACATGGAGACAATAAAATAAATCATCGTAAACTGGGTCACAACATTAGAACACATTTCATTCAAAATACGTAAAGAAGCTTATGAATCTCATAAAAACTAGGCTTGTGTCATAAATCCATTCTCGGGGACATCTTAGCTGAGGCATCCTACCGAGACCGCCAAGGCTGTTAAAAATTCACATTTCGCATAAAACACATTTTTTGTTGGACATCACAGCTGTTCCTTGGCGTTGGCTGAGTTCTCCGTCACGTGGTGGTTTAGCGTGAAGTGAACCTAAACTTTACCCCAGGAGATACCCTACGTGCCTCTCCGATCGAGGTAAGAATATAATGGGGTTTACTGTACCCTTCTAAAATGCTGGTCCACAGAAACCCCCTACTGCAGTGATTAATTAATATATAATCCATCATACAACAAAATTCAATAACATGATATGACAATTTTTGTAATTCGCAGCCTTTCAAGGCAACCAAACAATTCATATTTTAATACAATTGCCAACCAGCCAATCATGCCAATTTATCATAAGCCAATCAATTTAAATAATCGAATTGCAACAATTAACAGTCTCCGTGTACTTTATTTTTTAACATCATTATTAATTTCAAAACAATTTATAAATTAATTTCATTGAAACACATTTATTCATAAAACACGAAAATTTACCTTTTTAAATTCCTTTTTCCATAAAATTCATGACATCATCTAAAAACCACCCTAGATAATTAAAATGACAGTAAGTTTACTCACAATGTCTAGAGTGCAGATTTCTGAAGTACTCAGACTATTGGTCCTCGGGTGCAATTTCCTTGCCTTTATCGGAGGACTCACCACCTTGACATAGTATAAAATCGAGAAACTCACTACATTGGTACTAAATTGAAATTAAACTAATTTAGACTACTAATGCATGATATGGAATGCAAAATGCACGAATAACCATTTAAATTTCGGCACTGGCCAAATTTGTCTTATCACCGGATTTATTACTAACGCGTCCAATTTAATCTCAAATTGCTCCATTTCTTTTCTAATGCCTCAATTCACCAAACATTATTCAAATAACACCAATTTCAGCATCAAAACCTTCCCATTTCTTCATGGAAAAATTCAACCATTATAGTGCACTAACACCGTGATTTTTCCTACTTAATTTTCTCACCTTTATTCATTATTTTCTAAGCCATTTCTCTTGAAATAATAATAATCCATCTCCCACACACATCAAGGAAGATTCGGCCAATGAAGATTCATGGGGAAAATGGATTCTTTTCTTGTTGTTTTGCTTCTAAATATGCTAAACTAACTAAAAACACTAACATAACTTAAAATCAAATCAATCCAACATCTTTCTCTCTCCATACCCATTTTGACCAGCCATGAATTCATCATGAAAACATGTAATTTAACCATGAAAAATAAGGAGAAATGCTTAAGGAAAATAGATTTCAAGTTTAAATTGAAAAATCTTACCTTTTTCACTTATTTTCCTTGATTTTCCATACTTTTTCTCTTCAAATTCCCCACCTAGGGTTTGTTCTCTTCCTTTTTCCTTTTGTTCTTGGTGTGGCCGAATATTTGGAGAGAAATGAGGAGTTTATAGGCTGATTTTTATAGAAAATAATAAAATATTCTAAGCTTGACACATGGCATGTTTCTATTGGTCAATTTTTAAAACTTTAAAAATTTTAAACCTTTTATCTCCACCACATGATTAGTCAAAGGTCAAAATGAGGATAAGGGAAGACCATGTGCTGGACAAATGTCTTGGTGGTGAAAAATTACTATTTTGCCCTTGAGGTGACAAAATTACCATTTTACCCCTATGCTTCGAAAAATACCAAGATTACAATTTTTTACTTCTCAACCTCAAATTATGTTCTAAATAGTCAATCTTGATCAATCTTAGTCCAAAATTTCATCCAACACTCGCATCTTAACCTCGGGTGGCAAAATAACCATTTTACCCCTGAGTTATGAAAATTCTAGTTTGACTCCAAATTGATCCTCAAACTCCGAATCACCATATTAAATCATTCTTATACTGTAAAATTTTCAATTTCACCCTTAAAATCTCTATTCGATCTAGTTTGAGGCTTAAATCAACTATACCTCTAGGTACAATATCGACTTTTGTAAATTTTTCAGGACTCTCCTAGCATGCAAATATGCTATCCATCACATGTATGTCATGACAAGTATTTTATAAGGTCGGGCTTTACAATCTCAAAGTGAACACCCATATTGCCAAGATCATATAAAATTTGCAATAAAGATTGTCTCTATATCATCATGTGTGCTAAACTCCCCATCAATACCGACTAAGGGCTTTGCCACCACATTCGCTTTGCCGGGATGGTAGAGTATGGTGCCGTCATAGTCTTTCAGCAATTCTAACCACCTTTGCTGCTTTCAAATCTTTCTGCTAAAAAATATACTTCAAGCTTTAGTGGTTGGCATATATATTGCAGGTTTCACCATACAAATAATGCCTTCAGATTTCTAAGGCAAACACAATCGTTGCCATCTTTAAATCATGTCTAGAATAGTTATGTTCATGCCTCTTAAGTTGTTGGGAAACATAATAAAATACCCCATACTTTGAAATGGTAATAAATAAAGTTGATCGAATGCAAATTGAGGTCAATTAAAATGTTTAAAAGAGATAAAAGACGAAAAGAATAGTTTAGGATAAAATATTCCGCAAGTGAGAAAATAATAATAATTTTATCGGAGGAGAATTTGTGAGATAAAAGGCAATTTGGAAGTCAAGTGAGGCATAATAAGGTATTTTGGGTACCAAGGAGACAAGAT
Organism: Theobroma cacao; assembly: GCF_000208745.1. Taxonomy (NCBI): domain Eukaryota; kingdom Viridiplantae; phylum Streptophyta; class Magnoliopsida; order Malvales; family Malvaceae; genus Theobroma; species Theobroma cacao. The sequence continues at coordinate 13,356,620 of NC_030858.1, read as the reverse complement.
AAAATTTTTAGAATAAAATAATATTTTATTAATGAAATAATATTAAAATATTAATATTTAGCCGGATGTCGAAATCAGTCATGAAGAAGGATCATATGGTTGATCCAAGTGGGGGAGAAGATGACAAGCCCGACTCTATAAAAATATTTGTCATGACATACATGTGATGGATAGCATGTTTGCATGCTAGGAGAGTCCCGAAAAATTTACAAAAGTCGGTATTATACCTAAAGGTACAACAAAGTTGATTTAAGCCTCGAATTAGATCAAATAGAGAATTTATGATGAAATTAAGAATTTTAAAGTCCCAGAATGGTTTAATATGGTGATTCGAAGTTCGAGGATCAATTTGGAGTCAAATCAAAATTTTTGCTATTTAGGGGCAAAATGGTCATTTGCCACCTGGGGATAAAATGAGAATTTTTAAAAAAGATTTTTGGCCCCATTTGACTTATTGGAGTATGATTTGAGGTTTAGAAGTGATGTTTTAATTCTGGTATAATTTGGAGTATAGAGGTAAAATGGTAATTTTACCACCATAGGGGCAAAACAGTAATTTTCCACCACCAAGACATTTTCCAGCACATGGTCATCTCTTATCCTCATTTTGACCATTGACTAATTGTGTGGTGGATATAAAAAGGATTAAAATTTTTAAAGTTTTAAAAACGGGCTAATGACATGATGCCACGTGTCATGCCTTTATTAATTTATTATTTTTCTTTTTAAAAGGCACAAAAATTAGCCCATCTTCCACCCCATGGCCGGCCAAACCAGCAAGAAGAGAGAGAAAATAAAAACAAAACCCTAGAGAGAGAAAATCAAAGAAAAAGTGTGAATTTTCAAGAAAATTAAGTGAAAAAGTTGAGATTTTTTCTATTAAGCTTGATTTTTCTTATTCCCAAGCATTTCTCCTTATTTTCCATGATTAAATTACATGTTTTCATGATGAATTGATGGCTGATCAAATGGGTTAGGAGAGAGAAAGTTGTTAGATTAATTTGATTTTAAGTTATGTTAGTGTTTTTAGTTAGTTGAGCATATTTAAGAACAAAATAATAAGAAAAGAATTTATTTTCCTCCATTACCATTATTGGCCGAATTTTCTAGGGGAATATTTGCTGATGATCTTGATGTTTATTTGAGGAATTATGATGAATAATGATGAATTATGAGCCTACAAAAATAAAGAGAATTTTCGGAGCAAAAATACGAATTTTTACCCACTAGGGCTATTTTCGTAATTTGCTACCGAGACTGATAAATTGAATCTCATTCACAGTCACTAAGGTAATTTAAGTATAATTGGAGTGTAAAAAGTGAGAAGAATTGATTTGGAGTTAAATTGAAAATAATAGGCCGAATTAGGTCAACACCGCATATAAGCAGTAATCGGATAAGTTGTATATCATATCATGCATATATACCAAGCCTGAATTGATTTTATAATGGTCGAGCATTGATGTGGTGAATTATGTATTGTACATTGTGGATAGGTGGTGAGTAAAGTACACTGGTAAAAGTACAGAGATTGTGCTTGGAGACTGGGATTAGGAGTACATCGACTCCTAGAACTGTGAGTAAACTTATTATCGTCTTAATTATCTAGAGTAGTTTTATGCAATTGTTTGATTTTATGGAAAATGGGTTTAAATGGTAAATTGCTATGTTTTAGGAGAAATTGCGATTTTATAAATTTTCTAGAAAAATCGAATACTGGTTTTGAAAATAGAGTAATTGGAGACTGCCTGCTTGTGTTGTAAATTTATGGTTTTAAATTGAATGGCTTATGACAATATATGAGCATGAATGGCTAAACTAATTTTGGTGTTAGAATTATTTGTACTGAGTATTCAGCCTTGAGAGGCTAAGTTGCGATAAATTGCCATGTCATGCTAAAATGAATTTTATTGATTGGTGGAGTATATATTAATTATTCACTGCAAAGGGGGTTCCGTGGACCAGCCTATTAGAGGGGCACGGTAAACTCCATTATATTCTTACCTCAAACGGAGAGGCGTGTAGGTATCTCTTGGGGTAAAGCTTAGGGTTCACTTTACGCCAAACCACCACGTGAAGGGGAACTTAGCCAACGCCAAGGAACGACTATATTTTTCTCAAACTATAAATATATTTTAAGTGTATACAAAAATTTTAACAGCCTTGGCGAACTTGGTTGGATGCCCTGCGCAAGGTATCACCGAGTATGAGTTTTGGCACGAGCCAAAGCTTTAAGAAATTCATAAGCCAAGTTGATTACTCAATTTATATGGATTGATTTTATTTGGTTGAAATGAGTTGAAAGGTAATGAAATTACAACATGATGACTTATTTCAATTGTCTCCATTTACTCGACTTTAAATAATTTAGATGGTATCTGTTTACTCACTAGGATTTTATAATCTCACCACCCTCATTTCTTCACATTTCAAGCTTGGGGAATTCTATAGTTAGCTGACTTTGACAAGGACCTTCATTTGGACTCGAATTGGTAAAAGCTGTAGGTTTCCAACTTTCGATGCATTTTGGTTAGATGTGGGCCCACGTGTCACTGTAAAAGAACTTTTATACTTTGGTTATTTGCTTTATAGTATATATGAATATAATTAACTTTTACGCTATAAGAATTATGTACCGATAGTTTTATGAAAATTATTTTACAAGAAAATAGTTTATTTTATTGAATATTTTTATCATATTCAAATGGTCAAATTTTCACTTCAAATGAACGTTTTAGATACTTAATTTTTTTT
>NC_030858.1:13301512-13353660 GCF_000208745.1 Theobroma cacao | reverse complement strand
ATATATGAATATAATTAACTTTTACGCTATAAGAATTATGTACCGATAGTTTTATGAAAATTATTTTACAAGAAAATAGTTTATTTTATTGAATATTTTTATTATATTCAAATGGTCAAATTTTCACTTCAAATGAACGTTTTAGATACTTAATTTGTTTTTAAATCATTAAATATATATTTTCTACTTACCTACTACATTTTAGCATGTTTTGAGATTTTTGAAAAAAAAATGACGAAAATGCCCCTGTGAGCCAGAAAACAATATGTTATGTTCTGATTTGGAAATGATTTGTAATCTTTCGAATTTTGATATTTGATAACTATTGCTCATTGGGGAAGTGTTGAAGCTGATACGAGAGCCTTGCGAGGTTTCGATCGACATTCTAGGTGAAGAATGTTTGTCGAGGCCTCGCGACAGTTATCACGGGCTCGATGGGGAGTTCCGGGTCGTGACAATTTAGATTGGTATCAGAGCATGGTTTAAAGATCAAAGCTTTTGGTTTTAAAGCTTTGGATTTTAAAGTTTTTGATTTTAAGGTTGTTCTACGAAATCCACACTAACACTGTTTGGCCCCAAGTCCAGTTCAGTTAAGATAAGTTAAGTTATGTTAGATTGAATAGAATGTATGCATCTACGTATAGAAATCTACCTACTTTTGAGATGCATAAATAATTAAACAATTACTATTTGATTGCATATAGGTTTTGAGGTGTACTGGTGACATACACACCATGTCTAGAAGAGATGGTAGTCTCGATACCTCTCATAGTGATAGCGAGGAATCTATAGATTCTACGACTATAAGCAAATGGCACCTTGATCTAGGTGATTCGGAAGGTGGTCCATTCCAAATTCCTAATAATAGAATTCCTCTAAACGTAACAGAATGAGTCCATAATAAGGAAAGCTTTGAGAGTAGCCAGAATTTTGAAAGTGAGAGTAGCTCCAATATTCTGAAAGCTGAAATAGATTTCCTTTTGAAACAATCCGAAGAGTACCATAGAGAACATACGAGGAAGGCAATTGCAAGGGGAGATATTCGTCTTAGGAAGGGGGTAAACATTGTACGCCATTTTCCTCCTGGATGTGGAAGAAATGCTGCACCGGTGAGTGTCGAGGAAATTAGGAGAAGACAACAAGCCCGAATTGAAAAGCAAAGAAAATAAATCTCAAGAGGAGGAAAACCCGGAAGAGGATCTTCAGGAGGACTCGGAGTAGAATCTTTTGATAAGATCAGATTAAGATGATGATCCCAAGGACATGTAATATTTTCGTAGGATTTTACAGTACCTTAACTCTAAGTAGATGTTGTGTAAAAGAGATAATAATGATCTGTACAATGAAGTAAAAATAGTTTGACTTTTAAAAGTATATGACTAGAATGTATTATAAAATGGCTGTTTAAGTAACTGAAGGTATATGGGAATCTTTAGTATGATAGGGATAAATTGGTAATATAATTATTGAAGAAGGTTATAGAAGGAAGCAATAAGGTTATAAATGACATTCGGAATGGATAATGTGATTACATTAATGATTGTAATTTAAGCATGAAGGGGATTATTCAGTGATGTTATGACACTATGAGGTAATAGTTGGGCACAAATATAACCCAATGAAGTTAAATTATGGAATATGGGGAATATAAATTTTGATTCAGTAAGGATTGCGAGAATAAAGTGAGGACAAAGCTGGGCTGTTTTCATAGTTAATTATACCGAAAGTCAATAAAATTATTGGAGTATAAGACAAAGAAGATAATTGGATAGGGATGACAATAAATTTGAGGAAAGTTGTAGATAGTAAGCAACTTATATGTGGAGTGGTATATGTATCATGAATTTATTACACTGTATGGAAAGGATGTTTTGAGGTGGAATTTTATGAATGTTGATAAAAGTCAAAAGATGACATGGGATGAAACTATTAATCTGGCTTAGTGTGTATGATAAGAAAATATAAGGTACCTATACTTATGGAACTCATGATATATATCTAGAAGGGAAACCACTGGTTGAGAATGATTGATGTGGTGACTTTGAATGCAGACAAATAGCTTTGATGAGAAAATTTCTAATAGCTACAGTACTTTAGCATTGACTGTCCAACGTTATAATGCTTCGAATACCTCACGCCTATGATGCATGAGTAAGATGGGAGTGACACGATAATGAGCTTACAAATTGAATTTTGGTTGTTGGTCATTGTGTTTTGTTATCTGGGAGTCTTAAATATTCTGGAGAATGTTTACCCAAATGAATTGAAAAACTTCTTTATTGCCTTGTATATAGGCATATAATTAAAAAAAAAAAAATTGAAAGATTCTTGAGATGACTATATTGAGATGAGATACCAAGTAATGAAAGTGTGAAGGAAGAATTACGAGACTGGTATAGAAAATCAGTTTATATAGAATATCATTACGAGAATTTGTAATATCTGTTTTGATACAGTAAAATGACAAGAGTTAGGAACAACATGAGGCTAATTGTGTGACACCCTAGAAACCTATGAAGATGAGTTAGGGATTGAATGGATGAGTACGTATTTATATATCTTTAAGAGTAAGTGTTTTAGGAATACATAAACATCTTTGAGAAGAGATTCTAATCATACACAGCAAGTATGAAACGTAAAATTTTTAAAACTTGCTGAGAAGCCTAACGGCTAAATCACAAGTTAAGGGATCACATGCTGTGAGACATAAGTTTAAGATAGATATTCCCAAGGAAATACTCAAGAGAAGTTTTGCTCTGGATCTCGTTAAAGCAAGCACTAAGTTATGTGATTATAAAAAGAAGTTGTAAGCTGAGAGTGATATTAGTATTAGTATTGAAAAATACTTGAGGAGAATCTAGTTTTAAGTTTTACAATTTCAAGTACAATTTATAAATTAGTTAAGGAAGAATGATGTTATGTTCATATGAAGGAGTGGAACAAAGGATGATAGAAGTTGACCTTGAAAATGAAGTCAGATAATGAAACTTTCCTAATATATTATGGAAATTGGAATTCGAAAATGCTTAAGGCATACATGATTCAAATGGGTTTGAGTCTTAAGTGACAAATCAATATCGTAATGCAAGAAAGATACAAGGTAATATAGAGGCATGAAAGATGATTAAGGACAAAAGGATGACTCTTAGGAATTGTGGTATTGCATGAGATGCAATGATCAAGTTGAGATAAATCTTTGAGGCATCAATAGGATTATAAAGCATACACGCATAATAGATTATAATTCAATGGAGATGACATTGTGATGAATGATATATAGTATAAGGAAACTCAAACATATGGTTGGAAATGATATGAATGATATGAAGTTATACACAAGTATAATAAGAAGGTTGACATGCACTATAAGAATTATTATATTGAAACTAGGATTGGGATACGGATGAATAATGGGGGAATGTAGTCCAAGGCATGTGAACACATGGATTCCTATATATAAAGAGAGAGGTTGACATTTGAAAATGCATGTATATATGTATATATGAAATTGATAATTTTACTAACTGAAGTGAAGAATGGTTCTCGGTAATTGGGAGATTTTGAAATAGTGTCCAGAGAGGTTAGTGAGCTAAAGTGTTAACAGACATGTAATGAACGATTAAAGTTATGAATGACTTTGAAAGTAAACCTTGAATTGTTTAAGTTTTTAATGGAACTCCATTAAAGGAAGGGTTTGGACCAGTATAAGATGGATGAATCAAGGTTGAGAAAATTGGTATGGAGCAAATTAATAAAACGATGAATAGGTATACATAAGTAAGTATGATATGTGATCGAAATCGGTATAATTGAGATGAAGTTATGGTTCAAATGTAATAATGGTGATAAAGGCATGCTTAGTGTCTAGATATAAGAGATCATGGTTGTGAAAAGTATTACTGATCCGATTCCAAAGGATGATAATTGCCGTAAATAAAGCATTTAATTGAACTGAAGGTGAACGAGGGAAATAAATTGAATGTCCCTATAGAAGGAACAAGGAGTAGGATCATAGAAGGAGATTGATAACGCAACATCGACGGGAATTCGAGGACGAATTCTATTTAAGTGGGGGAGATTGAAATACCCCATACTTTGATATGGTGATAAATAAAGTTGATCGAATGCAAATTGAGGTCAATTAAAATGTTTAGAAGTGATAAAAGACGAAAGGAGTAGTTTAGGATAAAATGTTTCGCAAGTGAGAAAATAATAATAAAATAATAATAATTTTATCGGAGGAGAATTTGTGAGATAAAAGGCGATTTGGAAGTCAAGTGAGGCATAATAAGGTATTTTTGGTACCAAGGAGACAAGATAAAATTTTTAGAATAAAATAATATTTTATTAATAAAATAATATTAAAATATTAATATTTAGCCGGATGTCGAAGTCAATCAAGAAGGAGGATCATATGGTTGATCCAAGTGGGGGAGAAGATGACAAGCCCGACTCTACAGAAATATTTGTGATGACATACATGTGGTGGATAGCATGTTTACATGCTAAGAGAGTCTTGAAAAATTTACAAAAGTCGGTATTGTACCTAGAGGTACAATAAAGTTGATTTAAGCCTCGAACTAGATCAAATAGAGAATTTACAATGAAATTAAGAATTTTAAAGTCCCAGAATGGGTTAATATGGTGATTCGGAGTTCGAGGATCAATTTGGAGTCAAATTGGAATTTTCGCTATCTAGGGGCAAAATGGTCATTTGCCACCTGGGGACAAAATGGAAATTTTTAGAAAAGATTTTTGGCCCCATTTGACTTATTGGAGTAAGATTTGAGGTTTAGAAGTGAAAAATTTTAATTTCGGTATAATTTGGAGTAAAAGGGTAAAATGGTAATTTTACCATTCGAAATCGAAAATTTAATTTTTTGAAAGGATTTTGATCAAATTTAATTATTTGGAGTGTGAAATGAGTATGAGGAGTGAAAATTATGCATTATGGAAAATTTTCAATTTTTGGGGTAAAAATGTAATTTTTGAAAAGTTCGGGGGCAAAAGTGTAATTTTGAAAAATTTGCTCCACCAAAACTTTGGAAAAATCTGGAAATTTCACTTAAGACTTGGATAAGTCAAAGGGAATGCATGGTGAAAAAAATAGGACAAGTGGATGGCTAGAAAAAAAAAATGAATTAATAAAATATTTAAAATATGAATAAAATAATATTATTTCATTAAACAATAAAAAGGCATAAAAAAAATCAGCCCACCCATTCTTCTTCTTCAACATTCGGCCAAGCAAGAAACAAGAGAGAGAAAGGAAAAAACAAAACCCTAGAGAGAGAAAATCAAAGAAAAAGTGTGAATTTTCAAGGAAATTAAGTGAAAAAGGTGAGATTTTTTCTATTAAGCTTGAGTTTTCTTATTCCCAAGCATTTCTCCTTATTTTTCATGATTAAATTACATGTTTTCATGATGAATTGATGGCTGATCAAATGGGTTAGGAGAGAGAAAGTTGTTAGATTAATTTTATTTTAAGTTATGTTAGTGTTTTTAGTTAGTTTACCATATTTAGGAACAAAATAACAAGAAAAGAATTTATTTTTCTCCATTACCATTATTGGCTGAATTTTCTAGGAGAACATTGGCTGATGATCCTGATGTTTATTTGAGGAATTATGATGAATAATGATGAATTATGAGCCTAGAAAAATAATGAAAATTTTCGAAACAAAAATATGAATTTTTACCCACTGGGGGTATTTTCGTAATTTACTATCGAAATTGATAAATTGAATCTCATTCACAGTCACTAAGGTAATTTAAGTATAATTGGAGTGTAGAAAGTGAGAAGAATTGATTTGGAGTTAAATTGGAGATAATAAGTCGAATTAGGTCAGTAACGCATATAAGCGGTAATCGGATAAGTTGTATATCATATCATGCATATATACCAAGCCTGAATTGATTTTATAATGGTCAAGCATTGGTGTAGTGAATTATGTATTGTACATTGTGGATAGGTGGTGAGCAAAGTACACTAATAAAAGTACAGAGATTGTGCTTGGAGAGTGGGATTAGGAGTACATCGACTCTTAAAACTGTGAGTAAACTTATTATCATCTTAATTATCTAGAGTAGTTTTATACAATTGTGTGATTTTATGGAAAATGGGTTTAAATGGTAAATTGCTATGTTTTAGGAGAATTACGATTTTATAAAATGATTTTATAAATTTTCTGAAAAAATCGAATACTAGTTTTGAAAATAGAGTAATTGGAGACTGTCTGCTTGTGTTGTAAATTTATGGTTTTAAATTGAATGGCTTATGACAATATATGAGCATGAATGGCTAAACTGATTTTGGTGTTAGAATTATTTGTACTGAGTATTCAGCCTTGAGAGGCTAGGTTGCGATAAATTGCCATGTCATACTAGGATGAATTTTATTGATTGGTGGAGTATATTTTAATTATTCATTGTAGAGGGGGTTCCGTGGACCAGCCTATTAGAGGGGCACGGTAAACTCCATTATATTCTTACCTCGAACGGAGAGGCGCGTAGGGTATCTCCTGGGGTAAAGCTTAGGGTTCACTTCACGCCAAACCACCACGTGAAGGGGAACTCAGCCAATGCCAAGGAACAACTGTATTTTTCTCAAACTAAAAATATATTTTAAGTGTATACAAAAATTTTAACAGCCTTGGCAGACTTGGTTGGATGCCCTGCGCAAGGTATCACCGAGTATGAGTTTTGGCACGAGCCAAAGTTTTAAGAAATTCATAAGCCAAGTTGATTACTCAATTTATATGGATTGATTTTATTTGGTTGAAATGAGTTGAAAGGTAATGAAATTACAATATGATGACTTATTTCAATTGTCTCCATTTACTCGACTTTAGATAGTTTAGATGATATCTGTTTACTCACTGAGATTTTATAATCTCACCACCCTCATTTCCTCACATTTCGGGCTCGAGAAATTTCATAGTGAGCTTACTTTGACAAGGACCTTCATTTGGACTCGAATCGGTAAAAGCTGTAGGTTTCCAGTTTTCGATGCATTTTGGTTAGATGTGGGCCCACGTGTCACTATAAAAGAAATTTTATGCTTTGGTTATTTGCTTTATAGGATATATGAATATAATTAACTTTTACGCTATAAGAATTATGTATCGATAGTTTTATGAAAATTATTTTACAAGAAAATAATTTATGTTATTGAATATTTTTATTATATTCAAATGGTCAAATTTTCACTTCAAATTAATGTTTTAGATACTTAATTTGTTTTTAAATCATTAAATATATATTTTCTCTTACCTACTACATTTTTAGCAAGTTTTGAGATTTTTGAAAAAAAAATGACGAAAATGCCTTTATGAGCCACAAAACAATATGTTATGTTTTGATTTGGAAATGATTTGTAATCCTTCGAATTTTGATATTTGATAACTATTGCTCACCGAGGAAGTGCGAAAGCTGATACGAGAGCCTTGCGAGGTTTCGATCGACATTCAGGGTGAAGAATGTTTGTCGAGGCCTCGCGGCGGTTGTTATGGGCTCGATGGGGAGTTTTGGGTCGTGACACATAAGCTATAACTCTCTTGTGTTGCATCAGTATGTAGCCTAATCCAATTCATGATGCATCGTAGTTCATGGTATAGCCTCTAGATCCACACGGTAGGCTCAACATGGGCGTCAAAGTGAAAAAGGCTTTAAGCCTCTAAAAAGTATCTTCACATGCATCATACCAATCAAATTTAACTTTTTGTTTGAGTTAATTTTGTCAAAGGGGAGGCGATCATGGAGAAGTCTTGTACAAATCGTCTGTAATATCCGACTAAACCTAGAAAACTTCTAATCTCTATTACAAACATGGGCCTCGACCAATTCTCCACAGTTTTTATTTTATTAGGATAGACTTACACTCATTCCTCAAACACAAGGTGTCCCAAGAAACTGACTTTATTCAACTAGAATTCACATTTCTTAAACTTAACTTACAATCGATGCTCTCTAAGCATTTGTAGCACAATCCTCAAGTGATACACATGCTTTTTCGGGCTCTTGTAATACTCCAAGATGTCATTCATAAATACAACCACAAATCTATCCAAATATGCCTAGAAAACCTTGTTCATCAAGTCCATAAAAGCTGCAGGGACGTTAGTGAGTCCAAACGACATCACTTAGAATTTATAATGCCCATAGTATGTGTGGAACTGTGTCTTGGGTATATCACTCTCTCAAATTTTCAACTGGTGATACCCCGAGGGTAAATCAATCTTGTAAAAGCACACTACATTTTGCAATTGATCGAATAAATCATCTATTCTCGAGAGTGGATATTTACTCTTTATTTTCATTTTATTGAGTTGCTGGTAGTTGATACATAATTGAAAGCTACGATCCTTCTTTTTCACAAATAGTACCCGAGCTCTCCAAGGTGAAACATTCAAGTTAATAAAGCCCTTGTTCAACAAATCCTCCAATTGCTTCTTAAGTTCGCTTAACTCAGCTAGAGCCTTTCAATATAGAGGTGTAGATATTGGCCCTATCTTCAAAATTCAATCAATGAAAAATTCAATCTTTCACTCGGGAGGCAATCCGGGCAATTCATCTGAAAAAACATCAAAATACTCATTTACTACTAGTACAGAATCCAAACTCTGTTCATCCACCGAGACGTCTCCCATCATCGCTAGATGTCCTTGGCCTTCTTGCCCTAACATTTGTCTAGCATCCATACTTGACATAACTTCCACATACTAATGACTGTTATGTCTATATATCACAAATGAGGATTCTCCTGAAAATTTAAAGTTCACTAGTTTACGATAGCATTTTACCTATGCATAACAGGACACTAACCAGTCCATCCTCATGATTACATTGAAATCCAAAATCAACAACAACGTCAAGTTTGCTAAGGTGTCCTTGTCTTTAAAACGGGCAACACTGAACTTGTACACATATGTTGCAATGAACACTTCCTCTAAAAGAGTATTCACAATCAAAGGCTTTCCATGTTTGTTGTCAATTTTGTACATGTAAGTATACATATTGAACAAGTAATATAGACAGTAAGTCTAGAATTTTATCTTATAGAGATTTGTTCCTAAATCTTCACTAAGTAATAAAATTATGAAAAACTAATTGATAACTCTATAATGTAGAGTTATTTGAGCTTAATTTTGCTAATAATTTGGCTTAGTTTTTGTAGTAAAACATAGAAATTGGTAGATTTTATTTAATTATTTTAATTTATTATTTTAGGTGAGTCAATCTAATCATGGTTAATTTTATGTTTAAGTTGGTGTTAATGTGGTTAAGATAGGTTGTTATTGATTTATGTGTACTTTTATAGGTGTTTGATGAAAGAAGAATTTTAATGGAAGAAGGAGAGCAATTTCGAGGTGTAGATTTGCACTGCATATATTTCGATATTTCGGTCATAACTTTCTTTAGAGAGCTCCAAATGAAGCGATTCTTAAACCATTAAAAAGATAAGAGAAAAATATACAACTTTAATGTTTATCACTTCACCTAGTTCAGTTTTAAAGATGGTCAAAAATCTTGTCAAATTTGACATACTGTAGCAGTCCTCGAGCAATTATGATTTCTGTTAATTAATTAGGCAAAGCTGCGACTTACATGGTCTGATAAGGAAATCCTAGCTGAAATTGACTTCTTTCTTCACCCAACTTAGCCTGACTTCAAAGCCTATAAAAACAACCATTCGGAGGCCTTGAGGAGGGAAGAAAAACGTCAAATTGAAAGCGAAGAGTCAAGCCACAAAGTCATTGAAGCTGAGAAGATTTTGAAGGATTCAAGAAGACTTAGAAGATCAAGATTATAATTCTTGAGTTTATTCTTTTTGATTAATTTTTTTTTCTGAGTTTGTTTTTATTGTTTAAACTTTATTTGATGATAATGTGTGACTTGATGGGGAACTAAATTTTTAATCTAAGATTATGATTGAACTCAATATATAGTCTGATTTATTTATCTCTATTTTACTTATGTTTGATAGATTTAAGTTGTTTATTTTATTCTGTTCTTCATGCTTCTAATTGCTTGATCACCAATTAGATTGAATTGGAAACCTAGGTTAAACCTTGACGAAGGAGATTTAGGTAGACCTTGAATAAAATAACGTATGATTGAATACACTTAGATGATTAGGTGGTTTGATTTGCACATAGGGTAGACATACACCTATAAGCCATACGTAGCCAAAATTAGAGCACAAACTTAATGAATCTTTCTTCAATTTAATTTGCATAGACATATAATAAATTAATTGGGAGAGGTATTTTTATGAGAAACTCGACAGAGACTTATAAATAATTTAGGACTCTAGGTTAGCAATTTAATCAATTAAACTGAGTTAAGAGAGAGAGATAATAATCAAATGAAGTATTGAGGGATATTATAATCTTAGGCTTGGTAGTTAAAGTGAGTTTTATTTATTATTTAATTTTAGTTTTAGTTTATTAGTTTTAATTTTTCTTTTTTATTTTAATTGTTTGGATAAAATTAGGGTGTTATAATTTTAGTAGTTAACAATAAGAATTAAACAATTCTCTGTTGGAGTGATACTCTACTTCATTACTATATTACTTGTTAACGATAAGTGCACTTGCGTGAGAAATCAACAAGAAGTTTTTGGCACCGTTGCCAGGGAATTGATTTTTAATTCTTTCTTGTTAATATTAATACCAAGCATTCCTAATCTTACTGCAAACTTTTCTTTTTATTTTCAGATACTTTTGATTGAGGTGATGAACTATTTCTGGCCATCTGAACAATTTGTGCCTAGGAGGGTTGCTAGTGATTATGCATTGGATGCAATCAGTGATTTAGCCACCCAAGTAGATGCTTTGTCTCAGAAAATTAATGCTTGGGGTGATAATGCTTTTCGAAGTGCTTTGGTTACATGCGAGTTTTGTGGAGATAGGCATTCAAGTGATTGTTGTCCAGCATATTATGAATCAATGCAATTTGATGGAAGCTTTGATGGGCAACAAAATAAGTCATACTCCAACAATTACAATTCAAGATTGAATCACGAAAATTTTTATAGAGTAATGATCATGGTCCTACATATTCATCACAGCCTGTTTTCTATAATGATTTTCAGTCACAAGTTAGAGCTCTTATGCTAGAGAAAAAGCCTTCAATGAAGGATATGTTCATACAATTCATGACAAAAATAGATGCTTTCATGACAAGGATTGATGCCATCATTCAAAGTTAGGCAGAATCAATCTGAAATCTTGAGACACTAATGGGTTAACTAGCTAATGCCATCAATAATAGACTTCAAGATGATGGAGATAAAGTAGATCAAGGAAATACTTTCAGCAATCAAGTTCATGATGAAGAAATTAAGCAAGAAGAGAAAATATCTACATCACCACAAGTCAAGCCATATGTGCCTCCCATTATTTTTCCTAGATACAATTGATAAGTTACCTAGAGGCTGTTGATATGGAAAATTCAAAGAAACTCCTTGAAGCTTGTTTGGTTCACGATGCAACAATAAAGGACCAGAATGAAGAACTCACAAATGTTACAAATGTTTTGAAGGCTACACCAAAAGAGCATTATCCAAGAAGAACTTAATTTGAGAAGTTAGACAAAAGTCAGCCTATTCCACCACCTTGGGTTAAGCAAGTATCAAATCTTGAGTTAAAGGCACTACAACCTCATCTTAGGAGAAGGCTACTTTCATACCTCAAGCTTTTTCCATGCAAACTCAAACCTCAACCAAAGTCAAGCTAGTGACTATAAAGAAACGCNTTTTATTTTCTTTTATTTTTATTTATTTAATTATTAAATTATTAACGCTCTCTTTTATTTGTGCAAGTTCATGTAAAAAAAATTCAAAAAAAAATTCAAGAAAAAAATATATTTCAAAAAAATTTTCAAAAAAAATTTCATGTCAAAAAAATATTTCAAAAAAAAATTCAAATTTTTTTTTTCCAAAAAATAAAAAAGTTTAAAAAAAAGTGGTAAGTTGTTGCTCCCACTATGGGAAGTCCCAGCTTCATGGGTTGTAAACAACGTGAGCCGCGACTCACCAAGCTCGGAGCCGCGGCTCCGCAAAAAAAAAGAGGGGGGGGGGGGGGCATTTGTATGTGGGCCGTGGCTCCCACATAGGGTAGGCCACGGCCCCCCTAAGTGGCAGCCCACTACCCACCACCCTCCATTGGGCAGCCCACTAACCAAACCCAATTCCTTTTCTTATTTGGGCTATCCATTACCCATTTACCCATTACCCAACAAACAAAAAACATTTTTCTTTATTTATTTTCTTTTCATATTATTTTCATTTATTATGTATTTTATTTCTCTACATTAATTAATTATTTATTTATTTTCTTTTTGTCGTAAAAAATTCCTCCTAAAAAGTGAGAATGAGGAAGATAACAATAAGGAAAAGGATTAGAGCTTTTCAAAAATTCATCCAATCATCAGGGGAGTATTCTTTACCTTTTCTTTATTTTTTCTAACATTGAGGATAATGTTTAGTTTAAGTTTAGAGGGGTGAATTTATTTTTTTGGTGATGAATATTCTATGGAAGTTTTAGATTTTATTTGCATGTGTATTTATAAATAATTTAAGATTAGTTGGTAAATGAATTTATTTCTTGTTGAACCTTAGGAATCTAGAAGTAAAGTTGTGCCAATTTTTTTCAATGATTTTTTTTATCCAATGATGATAACTAGTTGTCTTAAATTGTTAGCTTCTGGTGAATAAGGTTTTTGTTTGGATTCATGATAAATTTTTTATTAAGTATCATTGTTAGGATGTGATTTCCACAATTTTGAGCACTATATCGTTTACTTTGAATTATTTTGAATATCTAGAGAAGGTTTATATTGATGTGAATTTTAGATTATGTCATGAATTCTAGAATTTACTTGATTTTCTCTCGAGGCAAAATCCTAGGCAATACTTAGTTAAGGACATGATTTAGGCCATCTTTGGACCGTTTGAGCCTAAAAAGCCAACCTTGTTAAATTTTTATCCCTAGTATTCCCCTTTTGAGCCTAATTTCCCTTTTCTTTGTTTAACTACGTAATAATTAAGCATAACCTTAAAATAAAATTTTCAATTTTGCAACCCTCACTCCTAAGCATGTATGTTGTTTTGGGAAATATAAATTGAGCTAAATGTTGAAAGGTGATGTTGTTGTAAAAAAAAAAAAAAAAAAGTTCAAAATATGAAAAATAACTCCACTACCTACAATACAAAGAAAATAAGTTTGGGGGTGTGAAATTATGAAATTGTGAAAAAAAAAAGTGTGTTGAATGCAAGAAAATGTGTATTAGGAGAAGGAAAATAGAGCTCTATGTGTAGGTCCTAGAATAATTATGTGCTTAGGGTGATTTAAGCCACATTAATATCCTTTATCATACTTTGACCCTAGCCATACATTACAAGCTTTAAAAAATCCTATTGATCCCTAGCTTTGGATTGATCTACATTAGTGGAGAGAGAGATGAAAAGTAAACCTATGGAAATCTAGTACTAATATGAAATTTGTGTTGGCATAAACTTGTCCGGATATCATGATATTCTTGGTAAAAGATTGCACACACACATGGAAATCCATTCGAGAATGTGCTTGCATTAGAATTGAAGCATGAATTTAAATGATGCTTATATTTTCCTTAGGTTAATAATTGATAGACATACTTTTGAGGAAATTATAAAAGACTCATTGAGTTGGTGCACTTTATCTTTAGTAGTAGTAGTAGTAGTAATAACTATATTTATTTTAGTTTTCATTAACTGAATTTGATTTTTGTAAGTTAGGTTCTTTTTTATGTTTTGCTCGGGGACTAGCAAAATATTAAGTTTAGGGGTGTGATAACTCTATAATATAGAGTTATTTGAGCTTAATTTTGATAATAATTTGGCTTAGTTTTTGTAGTAATGCATAGAGATTGGTAGATTTTATTTAATTATTTGAATTTAGTTATTTTAGGTGAGTCAATCTAATCGTGGTTAATTTTATATTTAATTTGGTGTTAATGTGGTTAAGATAAGTTGTTATTGATTTATTTGTGCTTTTGTAAGTGTTTGATGAAAGAAGAATTTTAATGGAAGAAGGAGAGCAATTTCAAGGTGCAGACTTACACTACATATGTTTTGGTATTTTGGTCATAATGTTCTCTACAGAGCTCCAAATGAAGCGATTCTTAGACCATTGGAAAGATAAGAGAAAAATATACAACTTTTATGTTTACCACTTTACTCATTTCGATTTATAAGATGGTCAAATATCTTGTCAAATTTGACATACTGTAGCAATCCTAGAGCAATTATGATTTCTGTTAATTAATTGGGCAAAGCTGTGACTTACATAGTCTGATAAGGAAATCCCAGCTAAAATTGACTTCTTTCTTCACCCAACTTATCTTGACTTCAAAGCCTATAAAAACAACCATTCGGAAGACTTGAGGAGGGAAGAAAAACACCAGATTGAAAGCTGAGTCAAGCCACAAAGTCATTGAAGCTGAGAAGATTTTGAAGGATTCAAGAAGACTTAAAAGATCAAGATTATAATTCTTGAGTTTATTCTTTTTGATTAATTTTTTTTCTGAGTTTGTTTTTATTGTTTAAACTTTATTCGATGATAATGTGTGACTTGATGGATCTCTCTTTTACTTATGTTTGATAGATTTAAGTTGTTTATTTTATTCTATTCTTAATGCTTCTAATTGCCTGATCACCAATTAGATTGAATTGGAAACCTAGGTTAAACCTTGACGAAGGAGAATTAGGTAGACCTTGAATAAAATAGTGTATAATTGAATACACTTAGATGATTAGGTGGTTTGATTTGCATATAGGGTAGACGTACACCTATAAGCCATACGTAGCTAAAATTAGAGTACAAACTTAATGAATATTTCTTCAATTTAATTTGCATAGACATATAGTAAATTAATTGGGGGAGGTATTTTTATGAGAAACTCGACAGAGACTTATAAATAATTTAGGACTCTAGGTTAGCAATTTAATCCATTAAACTGAGTTAATAGAGAGAGATAATAATCAGATGAAGTATTGAGGGATATTATAATCTTAGGTCTGGTAGTTAAAATGAGTTTTATTTACTATTTAATTTTAGTTTTAGTTTATTAGTTTTAATTTTTTTTTATTTTAATTGTTTGGATAAAATTAGAGTGTTATAATTTTAGTAGTTAACAGTAAGAGTTAAAAAATTATCTGTGGGAACGATACTCTACTTCATTACTATATTACTTGTTAACGATACGTGCACTTGTATGAGAAATCAACAACACTAATCTTATTCAAGTAACTAAATTTTTTAAAATATTAATTGAAACTAAATTATAACAAACACTAAATTAATTAACAAAAACTAAAAATTCACTTGAAAAAGGCAGTAGATTAAAACCTAAGATTATGGATTCATTCGACGCTTCATCTGATTTCAGTTTCTCTTGTTATTTACATTCATTGGTGGTTTTGCTAACTTAGAATCCAAAGCTATGTACAAGTGTCCATCAAGATGTTTGCACAAATACCTTACTTAATTGGGTCATTGTATGTCTATAGTAATCAATTAACTAAGGTTTATTAAGCTAGTGTTCTAATTTGGCTATGTATGACAATTGACGTATGTCTACCTTGATCGCGAATTAGATCACCTAAGTGATGTGAACATACATTAATCAAATTTTAGTCCAATTTACAATCTCTCTATCGAGTTTCACCTAGATTAACAGATCATTTAATTGTTGGCTAGACAATAAAAAGCATTAAGAACAAATTTGAATAAGCAAAACTATACCCATTCATAGTAAATAAAAGAGAAACTAATATTAAGATTACATGTTGAAATTTGCCACAATCCTCGACAAGCAAATTAGTTCATAATATCTAAATAAAACATCATCCAAAGAAAATTAGCCATTAATCCAAGTCCAAGAAAATAAGAGAAATACAAAAGTAGAGAAAGAAACTAATGATTAAAGCCTTTGATCGTGATTTTATCTCAATTTCTCTTACTTTCTTGCTTTATTTTTTGCTTTTTTTCTCTAGAATAGTTGCTTGCAGTCCTCTTTTCAGAAACCTTTGAAAAGGCCCTTTAAATAGCCTCTAAAAGCCCTAACTTCCAAAATCCTGTAAGATTTTCATTTTTGAAAAATTCCTTGAACGTCGCGACTTTCACTATTCTGCCTTGTTTTCTCAACTTTTGGTGTAGTACTTCAACCTTGACATGGATTTTGACCAGCTTTGATATAAATTTAACACTTTGTTTAATTACTTATAATTATTTGAATTGATTTCGATATTGAATTTAAATTTTAGGAAACTCTCTAACACTCTGATGAAGCCCTATAAATTATTCTTCACCCTAAGAAAATTAATTTGAAATAATCTCTAAATATTTCTAGTAAAATTCCTTCATTGGATATTAATCAAAATTTTATATATTGCTATTAAACATTTTAACGTCCCCTTTTTGTGTTGTCAAAAAAAAAAAACTTAAACATGAGAGGAAAAAATAGAGAGTTTTTTTGCAAGTAGGCATGGAGGAGGAGAAGTAGCCATGGGTCACAGTCAGCAAGGGTTTCAGGGCACTAGGTATCATGGGCAATCTAAGTTGGCATGTTGGAGGAGCTCTCTGTACATAGTTTTATGTTGAGAAGTTGGAAATGTAATGGGCTAGTATCAAATTAGTGTTTGATTAGTTTAGGGTTGTGGTTGATGTATTTGTTCCAAGATCCATTAGAAGGAAGGGTATGTTGTTTACTTTTGTGCATTACAGGTTTGCTAAGAAGTAACAAGTAGCAATCCTTCAAAGTCATGGGATGATTATTTCTGGCCAACATATTACTGTGAAGAAGGCAATAGAAAGTGGATAGCCTAAATGTGATCCATCGCAGGGTCGAATGCAAGATAATTTTCCATATCATCATTCATTCAGAGATGTTGTTGCTAATGGAAAACAATACGGGGGAAATGATATATGTGCATAGCCAAGGAAGGTGGAAGATAGACCTAAGGTTGTGCATACAAGCAAAAAGATGAATGTAAAGTCATAGCCAATGAAGGTTGAAGGTAAACATAAGGCTGAGGACAAAGGTAAGGAAAAGATTGGTGTCAATGTCTTTGTACCTAAGTTGAATAATGCATGGTTGGAAAAAGATGAGTTGGGTTTTGTTCAATAAGGTTTGTGTTTAGAAATGGTTGAATAGAGTTTGGAGCGAAAGGCATGATGGTTCATATTCGTGAAGCTAGGGGACTTAGAGTGATTGTTTCTTTTTGAAATGCGGATGAGATGAAAGTCCTTTTACAGATCACATGGAATACTTTCAAGAATGGTTCACTAGCTTGATGCCATATGACATTGAATAGGATAAACCAGAATTCTTGTGTTAAGTGAGAGTTGAAGGGATTCTTATTTATCTATGGCATTTTAACCTGTTTAAGGCACTAAGGGATAGCTAGGGAAAGTTTGTGAGAATTTAGTAGGAAACCACAAATTTAGATAGATTCACCCATGGACTAATTTTGGTACAGGTTAGTAGTTTGCAAAAAATTCCATTATATTACTAAATTAAAATTAGGAAGGATCAATTCACTTTGAAAGCCATGGTTTTTAGTATTGTAGATGTTCAGCCTACATCACTACATTATTGAAACAGGTATGAGAATCAAGGTGTGAAATATGAATAATATTGTCCTATTTTTCTTGAATGTTTTGTCATGACATGAAACACGTGCATTCACTATAAGAAGTCATATAACAGTTTCTAACCTCTAGGCATAAAGGCAAAGAATCTAGGTATGAATTTAGTATCTTAATGACTTCACTGAAAATGTCAAAAATTAAGGTCACAATAGTCAAACAAAATAAATGTACAAGTCAAAGAGACAGGATCCATTTAAGGAATGTTAAAACTTCGAAGAAGAAAGGTAAAAGAACAAATAGCTCTTCTTATAAGATTAAAAGAAATGTTATTGGTCTATTCATCTACCATAACTCTATTGTAAGTCTACTGTGAAACTCTCTTAATTCTCTACACCACAACTTGTTCACCAAAAGAATTACTAGTCATGTCAACAAGGCATGGAAATTCTACTAGAGACCAAAAAAAATAATCATCATCAAGGTTTAATCACAGTTTTAGGAAGATCTTCAATAGTCATGAACAAAGAGAAAGGTATTTGTATCTATTTTCATACCTTCAAGTGATTCTTGGCTAGCCAATTGATTTTAATTACCTGAGCACACTAGAATTTCCATATTGAAAAAATCTCAGAGAACAAGGTTGGTTGACAATTTTAGAAATGAATAAACCCTATAATGAGAATTTAGTCAAGGTTTCTACTTAAATGCTAACACTACATTCATTAACAATGAAGGAAAAGCTTATATTTCCAAGGTCATGTTCACTACATCAATCATGGGAAGAGAAATAGGTATTTCTCCACCAGTAATCAATCATGTCTTAGGAATTCCTAATTTTGGAATACACTCGAAAAGTCTACGTAGTGAACTCAATGAAAATGACTTAGAAAATGAGTTCTTCATCTTCCCTTCACCAACACCATTAGAACCTTTTAATGTGAAATGTCTAGGCTTTCATGATAGAATTTTACACTTAATTTTGTGTTGGTTTTAAAGACTAACTCGAAGAGAATATCCATTTGTGAAAAGTGAAGATATGTTCTTCATGTATCACATCAAACACAACAAGCAAATCAACTTGGGTCATTTTATTATTAGAGATATGATGGAAATAATTGAAGGAAAAAATAAAAAATTAGTTCATGGAATGGTGATTAGTCAATCGATGGATGCACTTGAAGGCGACACTAATGCAGACTTAGTGATCAGATGTCGAAGTCAGAAGACTGTTAAAAAAGTAAAAAGGCAGTTTGAGTATCACTGGGTTGATGGGAAATGGTATCCTAAAAATGTGACACCTGCACAAGTTCTTGAACAAAAAGAAATTGAAACAGATGATAACAAGAAATTCATTGACACTAAAGATCCTTCTTTTCAAAACACCATGAACTCCTTGATTGCAGAAATGGACAACTAATTTGAAGGTCAAATAAAAAAACTACTGCATGAAAAAAAATAGCATAAAAAGAAGATGAGTTAGCTTAAGAAGAAGTTTGATTTGAACAATTGATCCTCAAGTCAATAAATCAACCCACTAGAGACAGATATTAATTTTTGGAACACATTTATTGTAACTCTTGAAATGTCTTAATTCTTAACTTTATTAGATGACTTCTATATTTCCATTTGCATATATTCGTCCACATGTTTCCTAATATCTATTGATTGACATTTTTGGCTAGTCATATGCATGCAATTGTCATGAATATCTTGTTTAAACTCTTACTGTGAATGTCTAAATGATTTATCCTTAAATGTTATCTTATCATTATACTAAACTTGTGCTACTAATGCTCTATTTTTCTATGAGGTTTTCTTCCCATTATTCCTATACGTTATTTTTTGCTCATTTTTTATATAACAAAAAAAAAGGAGAAATATTGTGAGTAAATTTGCAAACCTTAACTTTTCATTCATTATGGTTGGATTTTAAGAAAAATTTCAAATGTGCTTTTAAACTTTATTATAAATCTTTTTGAAAAAGCACAAATTCAGGGAGAGCTTTACTTGAGAAAAATATTTTGAAATCTTAAGTATATTTTTAG
This sequence comes from Theobroma cacao, assembly GCF_000208745.1. Taxonomy (NCBI): domain Eukaryota; kingdom Viridiplantae; phylum Streptophyta; class Magnoliopsida; order Malvales; family Malvaceae; genus Theobroma; species Theobroma cacao. The sequence goes on along the minus strand of NC_030858.1, from coordinate 13,333,979 downwards.
GGGAGTTTTCTTCAATCAGGAAACTTAAGTTTTAATTTTGTCATATCAAAAAGGGATAGATTGTTAGCTTTATTCTTATTTTGAAATGAAAAAATTGATTGAACTCAATGAGAGTTGAAAATGAATGAAAGATACCTTTGAATATGAAGAAAATCCTCAAAGAAGTATTAAAGTTGAACTTAAGAGAAAAATATATTGAAATGCTAAAATTGATTGAACATGCTTTGAATGTGAATGATCATGCTCTTTAACTTAAAAAAATATCTCTTAGCTTTTTCAAAGATTTCTTGTTTTCAAAATTTAAAATGCCAACCTAAGAATCAAATCCTCAAAAGAAAAAACTTGATTCTTAAATAGAAAAAAAAAAGGAATTTAATTCTTTATCACAGGAAGAATTGATTCTAAAGAAGGAGAAGTTAGTTTTTAAGCAAAGATCAATAGTAAAGAATCAGTTTTGAGAAAAGAAAAAGGCAGTTTTTGGAAGATAACAGCTTTAGGATTTGTGAAGAACCGATACCTCAAAGACAAAGAATCGATTTTAAAGACACAAAAGGTAGAAGGTAGAAATGCAAAGAAAAAGGAATGATTCTACATGGGGAGGATATTGGTTCTTGAAGCACCAAAACTAAAATTCAAAAACTTGGTGACCAAGGAAGATATGGTACAACTAGATAAGATTAGAGTGACAAAAATCAAGCTTAAATTCAAATTTTGGCATCAAACCACAATGAAAAGCTGACACCTTGTAACAGAAGAATCGATTCTCCAAGATTGCAAAGGTGTCACCTTTGAACCCAATTGTAGAAGAACCAATATCTCAAAAATAGAAGAATCGATTCTCTATAGACAGAAAGCTCTAAACAACAACTCAACAACAACAAAGAATCGATTCTACATATGCGACAGAATTGTGCAAGCTGGTTGGAACATACGATAAATGATACAAATTTCACTCCAACTGGTAAGAAATCACAAAAGCTATAAATACCTACCTTGGGGATGTTAAAGTAGGGGATTTTAGAGAGATTTGAATGATTTGGAATCATCTTTGGAAAAGAAAGAGCGAAAAAAACAAGAGAAAAAACTGTGAGCAAAAAGTTCCTATCTTTGAGCAAGACCAAAGCCTAAAGATCACATTTTTATCTTTCAACTGATCTTTCTTAAGCTTAAACCTCCCTTGATCATTCATATCTTTGAGAAAGCTCTCATCTTTCTGATCCTAAACTTCTTTATCAACTTTTTAGAGGTTTTGAGTTAGAAATCCACTAGAATCCACTGCTGTATTGGTTATACCTCCAAGTAAAAGGTATAAGGGTTTTGCTTGATCCTTTACAAGGCTGCATCTTATGTAAAGATTGTACTTGAACTTGAAAAAGGCATTGTCTTCATAGAGGTTACGCTTGATACTGCAAAAGGCATGTTGGAGAGGTTAAGCCTGATCTTGCAAAAGGCATGTTGTAAAGGTTATGCTTGATCCTATTGAAAAGGCAAGCTGATAGTGGATTCAAACTCCTTGTGATATCAACGGAGAAGACGTAGGCATTGGAAAGTCAAACCTTTATAAAAATCCTATTGAGTACTCTATTTTTTTGTTCATTACTTACTGACTTTATACTCTATTTTGCCGTTTCATTTTCTTATATTTTACTTCATCTTCAAAGCTTTTTGATAAAGGGGAAATTTTTATTTCACAACTAATTCACCCCATTCTTGGTAGTTTTACTTTAAGCTTATATTTCTAACAAAAATGAATTACAATGCTTCTCATGTAACTGTGCAAATGTATGTTCATATGAAAAAGAAATCTTGGTTGTGTAAATGCATGTGCTAAATATGTTTTGGATATTTGAAACATAATGATAAATAATGAAAAGAGACTTTCTTTGGTCATATGTAACATGAGAAATATCCCTATATGATGGATGCATGATATAAGTGCATGACTGTAAAAAGACAAAGGTTAAACAAGTTATTATAAATACAAAACAACATATGACAGATATCCCTACATGATTATTGCATGATGCATGATCGTAAAAATGCAAAAATCAAACAAGTTACAACATATAATGCCAAAACTATGTGTACCTATTTTGGGTGTTTTTTATATGACATGGTAAGAATGCATTACTTAGGGTTGGCTCTATAAGGTTTACTATATTCTAGGTTTAAATTAGAGGCAAAGCTAAAGGTTGTCAAATTTTTCCTTACTGTCATCCATTTTGGACTAGTAAGGTGCCTCAATCCTCACCCATTATAGGCTACCAATGGAAAGGGTTTAATCTGAGTTGCAGTATTTCGTGTGCCCACACGAAGGCTATGACCTCATGAGAGCAAGGTACTTTACTTCCTCTTAAAAAAGACAAAGCCTAGGTTAAAGGCTTATGCATGCAAGTGTTGTGTATGAATAAATAAAGCATAAGGAATATGAACAAAAATAATAGGAAAAATAAATTTAAATTAAAGGCTTAAGACAACAAATAACTAGCTACAGGCTAGACTTTCAAGAGTCCTTAGTGGAGTTGCCAAGTTGTCATAATGTAGTGAGCCCTAAAACTCAAGAGTTCGACTTAAGAGGAGTTGCCATCAATCTTTTTTGTATAGATGCGATTGACCACCTAGGTGAAACTTTTTTCCTAATGAGGTTCTAGGCTTGACGTAGGTTCATTAAAAAAATAAGTTTTGGTCTACAAAATAGATTTAGGTTTGGGAGTACAGTTACGTGTGAGGAAATTATTAGTACCCTCACAACGTCCATTTAATTGGTACCTAATTAATTATTTATTATCTTTTAGCCTCATTAAATATTTAATTTTATTTTATTCCCCAAAATAAAAAAAATTCTTTGATATTGAAATATTCCTTGAAAACTCCAACATTTATGACAGAATTCAAGAAAAATCTCACTTAGAAATTTTCAAGAAACTATTATTCATAACCTTCTTTAAATTCTATCGTTAGAGAATTTTTATTTATTTACATTTTCAATTGAAATAAACAAAAACTCTTTGATGTTGAAATATTCCTTGAAAACTCCAACACTTATGACAGAATTCAAAAAAAATCTTTCACCTAAAAATTTTCAAGAAGCTATTATTCATAACTTTCTTAAAATTCCATCATTGGAGAATTTTTATTTATTTACATCTGTGATTGAAATAAACAAAAACTCATTAATATTGAAATATTCTTGGAAAACTCCATCACTTATGATAGAATTCAAGAAAAATCTCTCACCTAGAAATTTTCAAAAATCTATTATTCATAACCTTCTTGAAATTCCTTCATCGGAGAATTTTTATTTATCATGTAAACTCCTAATTTTTAAATGTCCCAAAAAATAAATAGAATAAAAATAAAATAAAAATCAAAATAAAAAATAAAAATAAAGAAAAAAATCACCTAATTGGGATGAAAAACCCAAAATGAAAACCAAACTAATGGGCCAAGATTACCCAAATGAATTCACGTAGATCCAGATACCAAGTGTACACAGTCAAGAATGAGGAGCTCTATCTAAACCTTATTCAAGAAACTAGGAAAGTCTTTCTACTTCTCTTTTCCTTACCTCTCCCTTTAATCAAGATAATTTTTTTAAAAACTAAATTAATTCTCTTAGATCTAAAAGAAATCGAAACCCAAGAACCCAAAGCCAAAGAATCAAAAAAATATTTTTTTCTCTCTTTTGACAATTTTTTTCTATATTTTCCTCTCTCCCTCTGCTGATTATTTCTTCTCAATTTTTCTCCCTCCCTTTTGTTTTTTTTGACACCGATGCTTGTGTATATTTATAGCTAATGTGTTCTATTCCTTTTTGAATTGGTTTCTTGAGTTTTGATTCAATCTCTTTTTAGATTTTCAATTTAATCTAGGATTAAGATTAGTGCAAATATATCTTTATCCTATTCATATTTATCTCTCTTTTTTGCTAATTTTCATATTTGTATTTTTTATGGTTTCAAAATCTCAATAGACACCATGGACAAAATGGGTGTCTATAGGGTCAATCTCCATGCATGGAAGGTCGATCCCTAGGCTAAAATTTGGCTAAGTTGCATTCTGGAAATGGCCAAGATTGACCCTTGTCCCTGAGGGGTCGATCCCAAGAGCACCTAGACCATGAATAGCTTTTTGGAAGTTGTCAAGATCAATCCCCATTCATTAAAAGGTCAATTTTAAGACATATCAACAAAAAATTGAAACCCAAAACCTCCAAAATCCAAGCGACTCTCATTTTTTTCATTTCTTTTTGTTATTCCTTTCATTTTCTCTCAAATTTATCACCTCTTAAGACCTTTAAACTCCCTATCAAACCTTAATTTTCAAGAGCTAAGGGTAAGGATTTCTAGCTCGTAAACCTCTCTTAAATATGGGTTTCAAGTTTTTAATTTTTATTTCTTTTTTTGAACCCAAATTTTTGACTTAGGTTTTCAAATTCTTATTAGAATCCTAGTGTAAAAGCTTACCAAGGTAAGGCACAGTGCAAGTTAAGTTGTATGTGCGATGGGGATGAGTTTTGGAAGAAAAGTTGAAGAAAATCTTTAGATTTAAACATGGATTAGTTAGAGTTTGAAATGGGTATTCAATGTATTATGAATTTATTATGGTTTTATGAAGATTTTAATGATTACTCATCATTTTAGCTGCTGTTGAAGGCTTAAACCCTCCAAGGTGAAGTAGGGGTTGGTTGGTGGTGAAAGCTTGGGAAGAGCACTCTCAATTTATGAGTAGATGTGTAGTTTTATAAATTATTTGATGTACACCACTAAACATATTTAAATGCATTTGGAAGTTGATCATGAAAGTAAAAGAGTGACCGCTTGATTTGTTGTGATGTCAAATGGTTTTAGAAATGTTGATTTGTAATATAAGTATACGTAAATATGGATGTTACATATTAGTTTTTAAATAGGGAACAAGCTTTTATTTGTTTGGAAATTTCATTTCAAATGTGTGATGCATAACTCACATGTGCTTTGGATGATGGAAACTATTTGGATATCACTATATGAGATGTTTGGTTGCATATGGATTGAATTGGTTGTTATCACTTGTGAAATTTGTAAGTTAACTAATTTTGGATTATATTGGTGTTGTGGATTATATGCACTAGCATGTTTGGAATCATATGCCTTAGCTTATTTAGAATTATATGCTATAGTGTCCCGGTCCTAGAGGGGAGCCATGTGAATCCCACATCGAAGAAAATATGTGCTCCCAACGGGCAGAGCCATATGTTCCACATCAAAGAGAAGCTTTCAATAGGGAGCCAAGGGAAGATGTCATGGTCTTAAAGAGAAGCCATAAATCCCATATTGACTGTGTACTAAAATGCTACTGGGCATTTAATGGTTCACACTGTTGGGATGAGCCCTGTAGTCAAACTGTTGGGATGAGCCCTGCAGTCAATTGGGATTGGTTAAGGCTTAATTCCAATCATGCAATAATATCATTCATGTTGAATGATTAGAGATTTTTTTTCATCTATAAGACATCAATTATAATGAGTTATAAGTCTAATTGGCTGAAGTCCATGAGATTAATATGCCTTGTAAGGGAACTGTAATGGGTTGTAGTTATGAGATCCTTATCCATCAAAGCATAATCTTAAAATGTTACTGGTCAATGTATCATCGAGACTGGACATCAATGATGCTTAGAGACTGGTATAGTCAATGTTCTTTACCTTGGAAGTAAGCAATTGATCTTATAAATTAAAGTATAGAGATACTTGGAACTAGAATATAAGTGCTTGACTAGAAAAGCAAGTTCACTAAACATGACTCACCATGAGAAGTGGATTTGGTAATACACTCTAGTGTCTATGCAACACTTCTCATGTGACATATGTGTAAATACTTCTTAGACTTGAGACATTAGGTTGTCTTATACGTGAAATGATATACTTTGATTTCATCCCTATGGGTGCCTAACCAAGAATGCCAAAACAGGATGCTTTTGGGTATAGTATGAAGCATGTGAAGGCAAATGAGTGGTCAATATAGGAATCATCACCTCAAGTGTTTTAGAGGACATATCCTATTAGTTCTTGGTTAACATTAGCTTATTGAAGTTCTTGGCCAAGGCGACATGGATATTATGAGAAAAGGTTTCATAACTCTCTATAAAGCTAATGTTATAACTGCAGGAACGAATATGGAGGTCAATAAAAGTAGACATTGTACCAAACTCTTATCATCTCCGGGATATATGATGAAGAAATGAATTACAGTGATAGATTGTACACTGAAAGGTTGTTAAAGAACCCTTTTACTCTCCTAACAATTGGGTGGCCATGATAGTCTATGAAATTGATTATTAACTAATTGATTGATATTTGTATTAATCAATTCCATTGCCAACATGTTAGGAACCTAATGGGTCACACATAATGATTGCATTTGAATTAAATTAAGAAAGTGATGATTTAAGTTAGACTTAAATCACATGCTAGGTAATTAACTTCTATAAACTTAATTAAAAGAGTTTAATTAAGTTTTAGATATAATTATAAATAGTTATAATTATAAGGCCTTGATTGCAAAATATAAAGGAAACTAATTTTGATTTTAATTTTCAAGGACTTAATTAAAAGAGTTCAATTAAGTAAGGGACCTAATATTATAATGTGTTATAATATTGAAGGCTTAATTGCAAAATTGAAGTTATTTTAACTTAACTATATAAGTCACCTTTTAACTATTTTCTACATAAGAGTTTTTCACAATTGAAGAAAACCTAGTTTTTCTAAGAAAAAGAAAAGAGTTTTCTCTCTTTGCCACCACTCCCTTTATGTGAAAGAGAAAATTGTTTATGAAGCAATTTTCAAGAAAGGTTCGGCTAAGATTGTGAAAAAAAAGAAAAGGACAATTGTTGTCCTCTTTACTAACACTAAGTATAGTTAAAAACTCCTTCTTTTGTTGAAGGTTCAGGTGCAATCGTGTGTACTACTATTGAAGGCCAAACACTTGATTGGCTAGGGTTTTGCTCCTTGTGGTGTTTACGGGGATTGCTTCGAGAAGTGCCATTGTGATTACAAAATTACTTGGCAATGTATCTTTCTAAATAATAATTTATTTTGTGCTTTTATGTGTTAAATATCACCAAGGTGATCCATGGGTGGAGGCATGTTTTGGTTGTTTAGTTAAAGTTTTAATTTTCTTTCCACTGCGTATTTTGAGCATGTCGTCCTAGCTAAATCCATCAGTGGTATCAAAGCCTTCCTTGATTTGATTTTAACACATTTTTATGTCTATTGTTATTAATGCCTTGTTGAAAAGGAATATGAAGTGTTCGGGTTTTGTTCTACATAAAATAGTAAGTTCTAAAGTTTTGCAATTTGTTCTAGTTATTTTGATTTCTAGATAGATTGTAATTGTAAATTTTAAAATTTATTTGTCATAATATTTATCTCATTTTAATGTCAAAATATTGCAGATTAACAAGTGCATGAGATGCACAAATTAATTTAGCAAATAAAGATTCGATCTCATGGCATTATGGTGTGATTCTAATAATTCGATCTCATGACATTATGGCATCTCACTGGGCATTTAATGATTCACACCACTTTCAACCTGTGAGACGCCTTTTATAGGACAAAACCATGAAATTATTGAGCCAAAACAAACAATACCTCACAACGGTTGGTGTGGATCGTGATTCATAGCATATTTGCAGTTGTATATGCACTATCATATTTGGAATTATATGCCATAGCATATTTAGAGTTGTTTATGCCCTAACATATCTAGAATTATATGCCCTAGCATATTTGGAATTGTATATAGCTTAACATATTGGGAATCATACAAATTCTTTGCATACTTGATTCCCATATCTCTACATATTTTGCTACATGTCTTTGTATGTTTAGATATGTGCCTTAGCACGTTTAGAATGTTGGTTTAATATGGTTGTTGGATATGCTTCGTATTCTTATCACCATATTTGGTTTCACATTTTATTGTGTTGGGTACATATTTAGAATGTTTGGAATTTGATTATAAATTCATTAATGATGAAGGAATGTTACTTTTGTATTATGTCCAAGTTGCTTTGTATGTGCTATTGAACATTTGAATTCTTTACATAAATCATATATGAATATGACTTGTACCTTAAAAAGGTGAAAATAGGAATATTGGAACAATTGGATGGAAATGTGGTTGGATTGGAAATCTAGAAGTGTAAGGATCAACCTATATACTTCAAAGGGTCGATCCTTAGCCATCATAACGTATGAATAGTGTTATGTTTTAGGAAGGATCGACTCTTCACCCTTAAAGGGTCGATCCTTGCAATGTTATGAACACTATTTTGGTTGTTTAGTCCTCAATTGTAGAATTTTGCTAAGGAATCTTAGATCGAGAGTCTAAGAACTTTTGTGCATGAGTTTATCTTTTACGATTGAGGTTAAGAATACTTTATTACCTTATGAATTTATTATTAATGTACTATTTGAAATTGCATAATCCTTTGAACTTCTCTTACAAACTACTTCGTCGTTTAGCTTGTCCCACCTCCTCGTGTTTGCTCATTGAGATTTTATATTTTACACACATGGATTATTTTATTTACAGATCAGTAGACATTTTGGGTGGCGTACTTGTAGAGTCTTCTGGTCATCACACTTGGTATGTCATCATGAAGGCATCCAATACATTCATTCTTTTGAGTCGTGTCGCTCTACTAGTCTTGTCAAACTTTAATTTGGGTTTTATACTTGCAAATACATGTTTATGGTTTGGACAATGCTTGGCAATAAATGCTTTACATATGAAATGTAATTATGCTTCCACTTATGTTTACAAATTACAAACTTCTAGGTTTGTTTAGAAATGCTACAGAACTTCTGATCCCACATGAGCATGTGTGGTGTTGGATTTTCCTAGTTGGATTAATATATATACAAATGAAACACAAATTCCAGAAATCGTGTTTGTTTTATCATCTTTTGAATGTTTGGTTAAAGGCTTGCTTGGGATAGGTGAGTTCACTTATCTACCCCATTTGTCGGTCATGGACCCTCGATTTGGGTCATGACATAACAGTTGTGAAGGGTTGGATTCTATCACAATTAGATATCATTAATGCATTTTTGAATGGAGATCTTGAAGAAACAATATATATGGACCTTTCATAAATTTGCTTGGAGAATATGGTTTCTTGAGATCAAAACCAATATCCACCCCTATGGACTATAACTAGAAACTAACAAAGGAATATGGTAGTTATCCTTTGAATGATGCTATTGTTTATAGATAGTTGGTGGAAAAATTGCTTATTTAAGCTTTACAAGACTTGATATCTCTTATGTTGTTCAAGTGCTTTCTCAATTTATGGATAAGCCCAGCAATGTCCACTTACAATGCTCATATGGTTATAAGGCGTTTAAAGAAAGCACCTGGGCAAGGAATCCTTGTGTCATCATAGTCCTAGTTAAAGATTCAAGTTTATAGTGATAGTAACTTGGCAGGATGTCATGATTCTAAAAGGTCTACTACTGGTTTTTAAATTTTCCTTGGAGAATCTTTAATTAGTTGGAAATCTAAGAAACAAAATTTAGTTGCTAGAAGTTCTACAAAAGTTAAATATAGATCAATGGCAACTACATGTTATGAAGTTATGTGGATCTTAATGATTTCTACTAAAAGACCTTGGTGTTGACCATAGCAAGGCTATCAAATTACATGGTGACAATCAGTCAGCAATTCAAATATGCAAAAATCCTATGTTTTATGAAAGGACGAAGCATATTAAGATTGATTGTCACTCTAAAAGAGAAAAGGCTTTAATAGGTATCATTATTCCCAGTTATCTCCATACTTCCTTACAGGCAGCCGAGTTATTTACACAACGACTTCAACCAAAACGGTTCCAATCACTCCTTGGCAAGTTGAACATTCTTGACATTCATGCTCCTCTTTAGGGGGAATGTCAAAAACTAAAAGCATGTGACAATCACATGCCTGTTTAGATGGAATGCTAATGTGTAAGTAAGTTTGTTATATGTTAGTTAGGTAGTTAAGCAGGGTTATTTTTTGTAATTTAATATTCTTTTTTCTTTTGTTAGCTTTTTGCTAATTTTACCAAATTGCTTCTTAAGCAGTATAAAAACAACCTCTATATACAATTCAGAATTAAAAATGATCAATAATTATTCAGTTAATTTGTTTCTTTTGCATTCTTGAATACAATTTTACAAATTCAAACCCAAATGAGACCTCTAAGATGAGATTAGGATATTCTAACTATGTCTTGGAGATATTGTGAATCTACATTCACTTTGTTGCAAAATTGAAAAAAAAAATGATAATTATAAGAGTAATAGTAATAATTGTAGTGTTAGTACATAGTTCAATAGTAATAATAAAAAAAGTAAAATAAAATGCGGGGAAAAGATGTTCCACTTAACCTCACCTTGACGAACATACGAATGGAAGTGGATAGAGGCAAAGGGAGGGGGACTAGTAGGGGCCCCACACCTCCCCTCCCCCCCTATGCACTCCTAAAAGTTTTAAATTTTTATAATTTTTCCTTGTTTATTTTTTAAAAAAAATTATAATTTTACTTCTATTTTTTAAAAATTTTATAGCTTCATCTTTACAAAAATTGAACTTTTTATTTTCATCTCCCAAACATGAAATCGTAACTCCGGCCACTAGAAGTGGATGCTCTCTTAAGTTTTTTATTTTAATTCTGTTACTCTTTTGTTTGATCTACAAACGGCATGCCTTTAAATTATAGATAGAGGTCTCTTGAATCTTGAGTTGTGAACCCCTTCTCAAGTAATGTTGGTTATCAGATACGAACCCTTTTCAGATGGCGTTGGTTAAGGCACGTATTTTCTGTCTGTTGATGACGATCGAGGGAGGATTTGGCCACAATTTGCACCACATTTGTCGCTCCAAATCACTCTGATTTTGTGGTCCTTTATTTGCTCCCTTGCTAGCCATTACCATTGCAAGTAATGATCGAGGCTTGACATTTTTTAGTAATGATTTTATGGCTTGACATTTTGAGTTAGACTTCTTCATAAATTTTACTTTTCGATTCAAAATTCAAACTATTACAGTTTGCTTCTGCAAGGCTTCCAAATTAGAAGTAATTGTGCCACAAAGTAAATAATACTTGATGGCATGGCAATGGACAACCAAAAAGTCGTCTTCTCAACTAGATTGAGTCCTCCCGAGGGTACGTACTTTATCTCCATCAATTCTTTCTTTTAGAACTTCACTCCATTTTTATTTTTTTAATTTATAAAAGTTTGTTTGGTTTAAAATAAAAATTAAAAAACTTGATTAGACGTAATAAAAATATAAAAGTTTATTTGAATTTTTTTAAATAATTTAAGGATTTATTTGTATATTATTCCAAAATTTTAATAAAATTTGACGAAGCAAAGTTTTTCTTTTTTTAACCAAAATAAAATTACAATAGCAAACTTTCACGCAATTTAAGTAATCCTATTATTTCTTCATTAATAAATTTGGGATTCATGTTAAAAGTAAATATATGAACAATTAAAATCCCATGCAAAGTCCACTTAAGAAATCATTTCCAGCTTTAATTAGTCTCCAACGTCTGCTATTTCCTCATTATATGATGAAAGCATGCAACTGTGAGGGGAACATATAGCATTAATAAAGTTTAAGTGACAACAAATTGAGGGGAAGCGCCATCCTTGAAATGAAACAAGGGCAATTAATCTAACATTACAACTCAGTCTTGGCTGGATTCATTTACATTATATTATATTATATTATATGCATTCTTGGATGGGATATCAATGTGGAAAAAGTTTGAAACAATGGACCCAACCTAAACAATGAGTACTACTTTCACCCTCCAATAGAAACTTGGTGCACTTAAAATGATAATGAAATGTCCTTTGTCAGATTTTCCAATTTGCAAGTCTAGGTGGTTTTCATTAATTTTTTGCCAAATGGAAATATCACAAGTCTAGGTGTAATACATGAATTTCATCCCCACTCTTTTAAAAAGATCCCAAGTCTGTCTCTTCATCAATCACCGTTAAAAATTAACGAAATATGCTATCTTAATACCGGGTGGACGTTCACATGGCATTGATTTCAACCTAAAAGCTCCAATGAGTCCCCTTTTTTGTCACGTGGACATCCAAGGTAGCAAATTTTGTCAAATTTTAATAATGGTTGATATAATGAATAAATTTGTTACATTTTAAAAATATCATGAACTCAAAAATTGAGTTTTAAAGATTGTAAATAAAAAATAAAGACATAATGCTTGAAAAAATCCTTAAACTATTTAAAAAAAAATTTAGGTATAATATCTAAAAAAGTTTTATTTTGAGTCAAATAACCCTTAAAACTAATGATTCATTTTGTCAAAATGCCATTTGTCATTTTATGCGACATGACGCTAAAGTAACATGTTAACATTTCCTAATTGATGATGATGTGGCATGCTGATATATCGTAATTGATTATGATGTAACATGCTAATTTGACATGATAACATAAACATGTGACATTTTTCATCATTCACGTTAACGCTATGTTAGTGTCATATGGATATAAAATAATAAGTGATATTTTAACTAATAACAATTAGTCAATCATTAATCATAAAAGTTTATTTGATCTAAAATAAAAGTGTAGGGACTTGATTGAATAAAATAAAAGAATAAAGATTTATTTGAATTTTCTTAAATATTTAGGGACTTATTTAAGCATTATGCCAAAATCTCAAATAAGTTCATATTCTTTTTGTATTCAATTAAACCCCTTATACTTTTATTTTGGATCAAATAAACATTTATGACTACTGATTGACTAATTATCATTAATCAAAATGTCATTTATCATTTTATGTTCACGAAGTGTTGAAATAACACTGACATGACATTAACGTGTAAGCTGAAATATATCACATGATCATTTCATCATATCACATTAATATGTCACGTAATCATTCATTACAACATCTCAACATATCATGTTAGTACCATGTAGTATAAAATGACAAATGATATTTTAATCAATAAAAAAATAAAAAAGACATTTTTTAATTTTTTATCTTATCTTTTGAAATGCAATCACATTTATTAATCAATTTAAGCAACATATGTCAATACAATAATAAATGATGTGTTTGACACTATAAATGTCAAACCAATGACAGATTTGTCTTTTGCAGCAAAAATTCCTTCACCAATAAACCTCAATTACTTGTGTTGCTTAGCAAAATACAAAAATCACTTCAATGAAGACATGCACGTCTACATTTGACTTGTCTTTAACAAAAAAATTTTTAAAAAAAGATAAATAATGTTTTTAATTGAAAATTTATCCTTTTAAAATCACATTCACACATGTAATTATGAAAAGTTTGAAGTGAAAATATGAATGAAATATCTTTATTGATCACGTATACATAAATCATTGCAGAGGACACCAATTTTGAGAGTTGGAAAAGAGTACAAGGTATGGTGGCTTTGGTTGTTACAAGGTCTCACATCCGTTGATCCATTCCACAACTAACGTTGTAGATGTGTGGTACAATGGTGATATATCCGACCAGACACGGTCATTCTTGGAAATTCAACCAAATCTACACCGTCACGTCAATGCTGTTACCACCTCTAGTGCGGTTCCCCATAACGGCAACCACCTTCAATCAAAAGCAGTTGTGCTACTGCTATGTCCATGTTACACCACTACTATCTTCGTTTCTATAGAAGCAGAAAAGGAGGGGAAAAATATCTCAACCACAAGCAAAGCAATCTGCTATAGAGATAAAGAATCACTTTCCATATTTATTAATGTGTATAAACCATAAGCTAGAGAGGATATAGATAATGCCTTAAGCTGGAGAATGATCAAGGTTAAGAATCAATTGATACAGTTTTTCTTCTGTTTGCAACAATGAAAGGTTTGAGGTTCATGAAGCACTGTTAGATTTCTGCATTTTCAAACGGAGGCAAACCCCACTCACTTGGGTTGAATTCTGTTAAGGAGCTCAAAACTTGGTCTGCTATGGCGTGGTGAGAGCTATCGAGCCTCGGATCTGGAACCATAACCACAGACCTATGCAAATGCCAAATAAAAGGGGGAAAGAACTTAGAGAGGTCAGAAGGAGCACAAGGGAAGCATTCAGTAGTACACGAAGCTATAGCTCTAAAAGATAAAAAATCATACAATTAGATTAAGGGCAGTATATCTTAACCACAAAAGAAACAAGCTAAATGCTTTGCTGACAGATGAATATATCAACTCATCAAGAACAATATTTTTAGAGGAACTTCAAGCCCCACCAGATAAAAAAAAATCCCAAGGAAATAATGATGCAGTAATTGTGTTAGACGACTGACTTTTTCACCACATAAACCAAAGTTCATCATATATAAGAAAGTAACAAGTTCTTTGAATGTGTACTTGCAAACAGATCAAAACAGTTATAACTCAAATCTAGTAATCAAGCATGGAGGATCTCTGGTACTTCAGCCAAGTTGCAATCCTCACAAGAAAATAAAATTAACCTCAAATTTCTTCCGCCAGGAAACTTCAGAGAAATGACAACAATCACACATCTTGCACATGCCTGTGCCACAGAGAGTTTATTTCCACAATCCTATACATCCATAGTGGAATCCCTAAGAGCCAGCAATGTCCCGTTTATTTAGGTCAGTCTATGTACAAAAATTTTAGAAAATTAATCATTGGTTAATTTGAATCACATGCATTTTCTCCAAACTCTCGGGCAATATCACCAATACACCACTCCTATGACCAAAATAAGATGCGTCAAACAATGGAATGTAACAGAGCATCTAGTTAATTTCAAAAATTAACATGATGATAAAAAATTATGAAGAATGCCACATCCTGTAGACCTCAAAAAAACGCCAAGAAATAAAGGCTTGGAGAGCGCACAAGTTTGAGCAGGTAGCCACTTCTTGATGGACTGAACATGATCTTATGAAGCTAGTTTTTGCGGTCAATAACCTACTAAAAACTATCTCATTTTGTAATAAGAAAGAAAATGATATAGCATTTCTGAACCAGAGGAACATGCCAATGATGTCTCAATTCATTAATCACTAGTATTATAAAACTAAAGACATATCCATTCGAGGCTGGATTGTGCGGAGAAACGTATCCAATATAGAATCTTGAACCCCTAGAAAGTGGCACTAATTCCTGTTTGATCCAGAGATCAAAAGCTGATATTTCTAAAACTGACTAAGCTATATAGAACCTGGTCACTAGACTCATTAAAAAGGAATTTTGTGCCATAAATTTAATCTCTAATAGATATTAACACTCACCTCCTTGCTAGTTCATGATCCTATCAATATATGCCATTTAATATTGAGCTATTCATCAACCATTAACTGACTAGTACCATGCATGCGTGCATCATTGCAATCTTACATAGATCTTTACTGTGAGAATTTTTGTGATAGAACAAAATCACAACCCTAATATTTTAACTGATTCAGCATAGAAGAAATTATGCAAACATGTCATTTTCTCCACCAAAAAAAATACAAGAAAAGTAGGTAAATAGCTAGAAAAAGTCTTCCTAACCCTAATAAACCAAAGGTCATCATCTATCATATTGGCTGAAAACTTGAACTATCAAAAACCTCCCACACTTTCCATAGCAATTTACGGAAACTCTTTAAATGAAACGGAACTGAAAAGCAGGACTTGTTGGGAAAACAACAAATAGTTTAAATTCAGTAGTGCATAAGGAAAGGCCATGATAACAGGTAAAATGTGATTGTTATCAGAAACAAGTAATGTATGTTAAATGCTGCACAGACAGGAGGAAAGCAAAACAATAACTAAAGCTGTCAAAATGTGAGGCAACAGACCACATATCTGCCCCAGGTATAATATCAGATATGATCGATTGGCAACCAAATTGTGCTGGATGCTATCTAGTGGGAGGTAGTGTTTTTTGGTCATAAAATATATCCTACCAGGTGCTAAATGCAATGACAATGTGAATCTACAAGATATTTTTACAGCATATACTTCAAAAGAATTGTCAGCATAGGAAGTAAAGAATGTAAGTGACCACGAATCAAGTGTGATAAATGCTAAACAAGGGGATAATACTACCAACTGTTCAACAATTATAGCCCTATGGAATGAAAAAATCTTATTTTACCCAAGATTAACTCAATCAGCATTAAATGAACATAAACGAACAGAAACTCAATAATTGAACTTAGAGCATGAAATGAATGATAACCCATTGTACTAATACATTAGTAAAACAAATTCACTTACATCCCAGCATTTTTAGCTGCAAGAGCTCCTGCAGGTGCATCTTCAAAAACAAGAAATTTCTGTGAATCTATTGGCCCACCCTGTTAACCCACAAATTCTCTATCAGTTGTTGCATAGCTTGATCTTGGACATTTCAAAGGCCAGATAGAAAGGTAGAAATTTGAAACAAGATGACAATTCAGCATGTTTGCAGTGAGAGAACTGGGGAGAAGTCAAAGTTGAGAGCAATTGACAAACTACTCTTCGAAGGAGAATAAAGTGAGTAGAGAAGCAAAACTGCCACTTATAGCTTCTTTTAACCACCTTTTAGTCCCTTTGAAAGTTGAGAGATTTTTGGTGAGAATTGACAATAAGATATTTGTTTTCTAATCATTTCTGAAATGAGATGAGCCTTGGCACAGCAATAAGGTTACTCCATTCATGTCACAGGTTAAAGCCATAGAAACAGCCTCTTTGCATAGCATGGAAATGCTACGCATATCTAACACTCACTAGATTCTGCAATGCATGAGCCCAGTGGGCTACGCAGCCCTTTTTATTTTTGAAAATGGCACTTATGTTCATGAATAACACATTTATATTTCATTCCTACTTTTGTCAAATTATTTTTTCCCTCTCCTTAATAGTTCTATCAAATCCAAACAAGCAGAGGGTGTAAACTTCACTTAAAATCACCTTCTATGCACTTATTTCTTATCACTTCTCTTCTCACATAACTAATAATAAAAGCATAATACCTAAAAAAAGTCCCTTGAACTATTCAGGAAAATTCAAATAAGCCTTTATTCTTTTATCACGTTCAATCAACCCTTTGTACATTTATTTTGAATCAAATAGACTCTTATAGCTAAAAGTTGACTAACTGTTATTAGTCAAAATGCCACTTGTCATTTTATGCCACATGGTGCTAACATGTCATAGTAGATGATGACATCGAATGCTAATATAGTATGATTACATGATCACATGGCATTTTCACCCTCCACATCAACATCGTGTCAGTGCCACATGACATAAAAATAACAAGTGGTGTTTTGACTAATGACAGTTAGTCAACTATTAGTCATATGCACTTATTTGACCCAAAATAAAAGTACTAGCTTAATTGAACACAATAGAAGAATAAAAGTTTATTTGAGTTCTTTTGAATAGTTCAAGGGTTTTTTAAAGCGTTATTTGAATTAAAAATAATCTTTATGTAAGTCCAATCATGTCTTATCATCATCAAGTACAGTAAGAGATAATACTAGGATAGATTTATATTATACCTCAAACCTTCTAGCTGCAGCAAGGAATACATCTGGTGATGGCTTGCCTTGTTTAACTTCTGGATCATCACCAAGAACAATATGATGCATCAGTTTAAAAAGATCACCATGTCTTTGTGTTTTTAGCTCAAAATGCCGCCTGTGGCTTCTGCAAAATACATCTAGGTAAGTGATGCTTGCATAGCCCTTCAATAGCTTAAGCAATTTCATTGAAAAAGAAAAGGATGGCAAAGATCATTCACGTGTGTATGTACTCCATGTTTATTTGTAAACAAAGAAACAACAGGGAATAAAAATTGGAAAGGACAAAGCTTACCCTGTTGCCAAGCAAATTGGTACTCCTTTTGCATGGAGGTGTTCAATCAAACGGCTAGCCCCTAGAATAGTAATTTACAACAACTTATTACTTAACTCATTTGCAGTTACAAGTAAGAAAATGAAAATAAAAAACTAAGTATATCTTCCCCTTTTACGGTCCAGTTTCACACATTCACCATCATCGAATCCCTTTTCTTTTACAAGATTTGAAATATTATGGGATATCTTTGTTACAATTATTAGGGGAAGCAACTTAAAAAGTGGCTGGTTCTCAGATGCAGAATCCTTAAAAGTAACTCCTCAGTTGTCCTCGAGCAAGAATCAAAGAATTTCTTTTCTCCATTTTCCTCCTTGTACTTTCCCACTTAGAAATTCTCATCATTTGCTACTTGTTCTTTGGTTCAAACTTATCATACGCAACTTGCTATCAAATAAAATCTGCTCTATCGCTTGAAACTATATTTTGAAGTAAATATTTATACAGAACACATTTGTGTAGAAATCAGATGGTTATGATTGATTTAGTGGCTTCAACAATAACAACAATCTAAGCCTTGGTGGTAGCTCTATAGCTCGAAAAATCTTTTTATAAAAACAGAATCAAAAAGAATTTTATCATAGTGATGTTTGATAATAAGGTGTTCAAGACAGCTAAAAACTAACATGAAATATGTATGCAATAATACCTCAATAGTCTATATGCATATTCATCTTCCCATAAGTTTTTCTAAAAATCTTTCATTTGACTTGTGAGAAAATTCCAAAAAGCACAATATTTAAGCAATTTTCTTGATAGTGGTTTCTAACTGATAAAAGCAAAAGAAAAAAAATCCCTTACAAATTATTTTAATAAGAAATATCATCCTCACCCAAGGAAAAAAAGGGAAGAATCAGCTGTTGAACTTTAATTTTAAAAACAATTGAAACTATGATACGTAAGAGGGGAAAATTGCTAAAGAATCAGTATGGCCAAGTCTACAACTATTATTATCATTGCATTAAAGATAAGAAAATATTGTATTTCTCAAAATACATCTTTTGAATAGCTCTGATCTTTGTCTTTGGATTCATTATTATCTCCCTAAAAAATTAAACAAAGAAATTGCACAAGGTTTTTTATAAATAATTAACTGACAGATGTAATGTTCTAATAAATAATACCTGGCATGAGCTCACTTGTTGGAAACAATTTCTGCAGCATCGCCTCTCTTTCTACAAGGAAATCCTCAGCTGAAAGAGAATCACTGATCCCAGTCTCTTCAACAAAGACTCGAGCTGCTTCTATTGCTTTCTTCCCCATCATTTTTGCCTTAAGAGACCAATCAAAAGTTTTATTAAATCTAGCAAGAATAATTTCCTGGACTTCAGTGTAGAACTTCTCTGTATCTGCAGAATACAGTAGTATACAGTGCATGAGATAGTTTATTTGTTTCCTAGAACAGTTTGTATATACCTTCACCCCAAAAACCATGACAATGCAAGGATTCTATGACTAAAAAGACAGTAATATTTTTTGAATTTCAAGAAATCAAACAACAGGCAGAGATAAAAGGAACACCACTGTGGTTGCCATGTAGAAAAATATCAATTTAAAGCCATAAGCAGCAAACAATTAGAGGAACATTTGGTCATAGACATAACAATCGAGTTAAATGAAAGGAATAGCGTATGAACAACAAATCATAAACTAAATATATTATAATACTATAAAACCGTAATTGTGAGAAACGATTGCATATAATTGAGCAAATGTCAACAACAGAGAAGTATTGGTGAGACAACCATAGAAGTAGACGACGAGTTTAGCATCTGGTGCATTAGACTATATCAGCAGCGCCTGTGTCTAAAAATGCACGGGTAAATCACTACACGAACCAGAACAAAGCATTTGGATATTTAAGGCATCCAGAGAGTCATTGGAATCACTGAATCATTAATCATGTATTTTGTTCAGGTAAATTCCCCAATGCTGCTAATGGAACTTAAAATCGAAGCGAGGCCCTACCTTATAGACTGAGGATGGGGTGGAACATGGGAATTGAAAAAGCTCAGATGGAAAGAAAGAGGAAGACTCAGAGAGAATTTTGGGGTGGAATTACCGAGTAAGAGACCGTCCATGTCGAAGATGACGTGAGTAATGGCGAGTCTTTTGCCTGAAACAGCTGCCATTGAGAAATCAGTAGTGGCTTTGGCTGGAATTTTCTTCTTCTCTTTTCTGAGACTGCCCCTTGATTTGTGATTCGTTGCCCAACTAGTCAAGTTTAGAAAGGCTGCCTGCCTTGCCTTTGAGTGTGAGAAACTCGGAATCTAATTCCCGGCTATTTTATATGCCGCCAGGGTGGCAATGGCTACAAGTAAAAATCTCCTGCAACTATATCTATACCGTGTGCTCAATTTAAGGAAAAAAAATTTTTTAACCCTTAAATCGTATTTTTAGAAATATATCTTCAGATAATTTTAATTATTTTTAGCCACCAAAATAGATTTTGAGATAAAAATACCCTTAATGAGTCATCTTCATTGACGCGCACTCTCAAATAAACAGAAAATAAAAAAATAAATATGCAAAGAATTTACGAACATTTAATTTTGTGCAAAACATCTATTTTTTTGCGAAGCTTATGCAAAATAAAATAATATTGCATGAGATGATTTTTTAGATATTTCGGGCATGGCATTCATATAATTGGAGAAGAACCGAACAAGGGACTGGCCGTGATAAATCGAAAGCTTGGAGAATGATGTGAAACCAGAAATCCCTGATACGGTGGTGAATCAAAAGGAAAAAGATGTGAATCTGAAGTAGGAAATGATCATGCTATAACAAGCCATATATGACACGTTTGTGTGACAGTAGGGTTTTGAGTTTGTGAAACGACATGGTGGGAATGTGTGACACGGTATGGTGGGAATATGTGACACGACTGTGACACGGCAGGGTATAGAGTTTATGACACGGCATGATGACAATGTGTGACACGTCATGGTGAGAATATGTGACACGGCTGTGACACAACAGGGTTTAGAGTGTGTGACATACCATTGAGGGAATCTGTGACACGGTAGGGTGATAATGTGTGAGACGGCACGGTGAGAATATGTGACACGAGTGTGACACGACAGGGTTTAGAGTGTGTGACACGCCATGGTTAGAACGTGTGACACGGAAGGGTTATAATTTGTGAAACGACACAGTGATAATGTGTGACACGACTATGACACGGTAAGGTTTAGAGTGTGTGACACGCCATGGAGGGAATCTGTGACACGGCAGGGTTCAGAGTTTGTGACACTCTATGGAGGGAATCTGTGACATGGCAGAGTGATAATGTGTGAGACGGCACGGTGATAATATGTAACACGGGTGTGACACGGCAAGATTTATAGTGTGTGATAGGCCATTGTCAGAACGTGTGACACGGCATGGCTTGAACATGTGACATGCCATGGGTTGAATATGTGACATGCCATGGTCTGAAAGAAGGTAGGCAAATAACGAGGAAACCATTTGGACTTCCACTAAATGAATGAAATGAATATAAAAGGCCATTTCATTTTAATTAAATATTTTTATGAAATCGCAAACGTCTATGTGAAAGAAGTAAGAGAGTTGCATTCATTCCTCATTTTGAAAGGAAGTAGAGAGCTTGACTTCGTTCTTTGCAAGGTTAACTACATCACAACAACAATGTTGGTTATCAATGAAGAGGTCAATCAGTTTAAAATTAAAACTTTCTTCTATTCGTTGATTTTTTGCTGGGTTGGTTTGATATGTTGGTGTTTTTTGCAATTGTTATGCTTTGCTTAAATTTTTTTCTTCTTGGTTTTATGGTCGTACCAAAGTGTTGAAGGGGGTCTGCGTTTGCATATGGCGTGTTGTGGGTTAATTGGTTTTTTGGATTTTTAGCGTGTCACAATTGCATATGGCGTGTTGTGGGTTAACTAGTTTTTTAAGTTTTAAATGTGTCACGGTTGTTCGTGGCATGTTGTGGGTTAACTGATTTTTTGGGTTTTTAGTGTGTCATTGCTGCATATGACATGTTGTGGGTTAACTGGTTTTTTGGGTTTTTAGCGTGTCACGGTTGTTCATGGTGTGTTGTGGGTTAACTGGTTTTCTGGGTTTAGGGTGTGTCACGGTTGTTTGTGGCGTGTTGTGGGTTAGCTATTTTTTTTCAGCGTGTCACGGCTGCACATGGCGTGTTATGGATTAACTGGTTTTTTGGGTTTAGGGCGTGTCACGGTTGTTCGTGGCATGTTGTGGGTTAACTAGTTTTTTGGGTTTTTAGCGTGTCACGATTGCATATGGCGTGTTGTGGGTTAACTAGTTTTTTGTGTTTTTAGTGTGTCACGGCTCTTCGTGGCGTGCTGTGGGTTAACTAGTTTTTAGGGTTTTTAGTGTGTCATGACTGTTCGTGTAACGAGTCAGTAATTATAGTGATTGGCGTGTCATGAGACGTCGTGGTTAGTGTGTCACAACACTGATATGCATGGCGTGTCACGACATTTGACTTGATATGCATGGCGTGTAACAGCATTTTACTAGATATGCATAGCATGTAACAACATTTATTTCTTTCTTCAGTATACCCTGTTGCACATTATGGGTTAACTCACTCGTGCATGTGTGCCATGTTTTACAGATGCAGTCCAGACAGTATGAGGATCTTAATAGTTTGCTTCTTATGCCAAGGGAGAAGTGGGCGTTCAATGTCGCTATTAACACCCACTATAAGTGGTCGCAACTGCATTACATCAACAAGACTCTCCAAGAGAAAGGGGAGTACAATGAAGTCAAGCGTATGTGTTTCGGAATGCTGTTGGACGTATATCCACAAGGCTACTTCAGCGTTGGTCTCCTGCATAACATCATGATTCGTCGAATCAATGAGAGAAAGTCAATGGAGCATGAGCTATGGTTTGCCATTGCCAAGAGCAAGGCAAGGATATTAAAGCAGGAGTTTTGCTTTATCACCGGACTTAAGTTTGGTTCAATGCCAGATGTGTTTAGACGATTGTATGAGGTTGTTGTGGACGATATTCATGCGAGATATTGGAATGGGTAGCAAAGCGTTAAGCTACAGGAGTTGCTTGATACGTTCCGCGAAGACAACTTTCAGCGACCAGGCAACAAGACCAAGATGTCACTTGTCTTGATCGCGAATAACATTTTATTTGGTCAAGACTATTGTAGACGGGTGACGCCTTGGCTATTGTCATTAGTAGAGGACATCAACGCTTGGAATGCCTTCCCATGGGGTCACTATGTTGGGAGGCTAACCAAGGACTACCTTTTGAAAGGGTTCGAAGTGCCTGCCTCAAACTTACAGAAGGCTACTCGTTTACATTTCAACATTTACGGATTCGCATGAATGATACAAGTATTGTCATGTAACATATATCAGTTTCCTTTTGACATAAAAATTTATGGTTGCACTTGTTTATCATTTACGATATGATAATGTTACATTTGACTTGTAGTTCTGGGCCATGGAGGCAATTCCGGCCTTCCAAAAAATAGTTGCCCCCTCTGGTCTGAAGGACAACGTCTACTCACATATGTGCAAATGGCAATGCAATCAGAAGCCGAAAGGCTTCTACAAAGCAGTTGAGAAGTTAGAGTTATCTCAACCGGTGAGTGACCAGCTACTAATTTTGTTGTGCATTTGTATAATAATTTTCCCTAAAATTTAATCACAATCCCTATTTTGCAATTGTGGGCAGTCGAGACCTTGGAGCCCACCCCGGATGAGGCCAGTTGGGAGTATTTTGTGGACATTGATGTCCCATTATCTGAGGGCCACCAGTACATGCCAGTAGGGCACATGGAGGATTGGGCGGACTGGGGCTTAGGTGCGAGGGAAAAGAGGAGAAACTTAAAGGAGAAAAGAGCCATTGGTGGCATGAAATGAAGGAGCACTGCCGCTGTTTTAGTGGATGAGCTGTCAGGCCCTGAGTTAATGGAGGAAAGGGACTACCAAGGCAATGGCAGTGAACAGCCGGTAAGGACAGTTGTAATGGTTTATGTTCAATAATTTCATATAAAATTATCAACTAACATATCTGTGTTTGCAGTTGGACCATGCGACGACAGTTCCTCAACCATCGAGAGGTCCTCTTCAGATGCACAGTGCTAACAAGCCATCGGTAAGATCAGTTGTAACAGTTTGTGTTCAACATTTTTGCATATGTTTATCAAGTAACACAGTAATTTTTATCATTACAGTTGAGAGATGCGATTGTAGCTCCTCAACCATTGATCGATCCTACTTAACCGCACAGTGGTAACGTGCCATCGGTAAGGATATTCAAGTTTTGACGGTTAATGTTCAATAATTTCATATATGATTATTGAATAACACAGTAGTATATGTTATTGCAGTTGACCCATTCTACAAGAATTAATGACAGAGTAGTCACGAAGTGTCAGCTGTGACGGATCATGCACCGGCATAAAAAAGATATGTCGAAACTGAAGGCTTCAATTCAGTCATTGACTCTGGCAATGCAAGCGTTTGAGAACCGTGTGGTTGCTCGGATTCTAGAGGGCTTGAAATCACAAGTACATTATTCTATCTTCACTCATATATTGGTCATTTACTTTTAATAAGTGTAGTTCTATTTTTTGTTCTCGGTTTATGATTTGTGGTATTTTATGAGCTAACAGATTTTTCCATTTGTCTCGTTCTGTAGGGCGGTCCTTCATCTCACGATGCTGGTGAGGACCACGATGATGCTGATGATGAGTAGCATGATGAACTTGGTGTTCACATTCACGATGACGTTGTTGGTGATGACGGAGATGATGCTATGGCAGGAGATGTGACCTTTCAATCAAATGATGCTAAAGGAGATCATATTCCTGAGGCTGATCCAATTATCAATGCATTTGCGGGAGGGGAGGCAGCAGGTCTTCCTAATGTCGATGCATTAGTCAAGGCAATAGTAGGAGGGGATGGGAACCTTGCATCACTTCAGGCTGAAGGGGACCATCTTCCTCATAGCACTCCTGAAGCCAGCGGGTCACGATTGTCGTCACCAGAGTCGTCTGATGTCCATCATCATGCAACACAAATTTCATACCCAAATGAGCAAGCCCGGGTTAAAATGGTGAGCAAATACATGGCAAGCCCGTACGTTGACCCCTCATTGAGCCGTCGGGATCAAAAGAACTTAATGGTGGAAGTGTGCGAAGCTTTCAAGAAAGACAAGTGCACAAGGTAAGCTCATAAATAACATTGCAAATATTATTTTTTAATGAAACATTAATCCACCAAGGCTTTTCAAACTCATTCCCTTACATATGCTGGCGTAACGTCGAGATCTTATGGGATTAAGGGGTTGACTTTTTCATAACATTAGAGGATCCTAAAGAAGAAATGACTAGTGAACAAATAGACGCATACCTCAGCGTACTTTGTAAGTGGATGACATGGCCGAAGTTGAGGCTGTACACACCCCATGCATGCATGGTTGACACAATATTCTTCGTAAGTTTATTTGAAAAATTTTCAATTCTGAAAATACTAAGTTTTTGATTGCATTAAATGTAAGCTAATGCATACATGCTTCATAGGACACCATCCATATGCTACACACCGCATTTCCAATTGAAGATGCTCGGTCCACTATGAAAATTCCAGATAGGTTGCGGGGGTACGTGGAGGGTGAGAAGTTGACATACGGCAAAAAATGAGAAGATGTCGATTTCATCCTTGTGCCTTGCAATGTGCGTGGGCATTGGGTGGTAGTGAAGATCGACTTGATGAGGTGGATGATCAAAGTGGTAGACTCTGCAAGAACTTCGGATGCTAAGGATAACGAGTGCGTGCGGCTCAGATGACACCCCTTACGACAATTATGCCAATCATCTACCACCAAGTCGGTTATTTCAACAAAACACGCCAAAAGACACATGGATTTGACACCGATGCCATTGGAAATTCATTTCCCAAAAGCTAAAGTGCATCGGCAGAATGATAGTGTCAACTGCCGTATGTTCATGATAGGGTACATTGACGATATTTTACAATTGGAATCGATCAGAGTTAAGCAGAATATGATTTCAAATATGCGTAGCCAACATGCTTTAGAAATTTTTCCAACAGTTGTGAGAGTGAACCCTGAACATATCGACCTTTGTCTATACATTTTTTTGTATATACAATTAATTTTATTAATTTTAATATTTGTACATTTTATACATTACTTTTTCTTTCTCAATTCAAACACAGTGCCTTTAAATTAATACTGCAACCACTTGACGTGTCACCCCATTGGAGCATAGCGTGTCACCCCTGAATCCTGTAACAAGTCAGCGTGTCACGCCAAGAATCTGCTTCCACTCAGCGTGTCACCACAATTGGGGAGTGCCGTGTCACCCCACAATACTGCAAAAAGTAAGCGTGTCACCACAGAAATCTGCATGCACTCAGCATGTTATGCCAAGTATCTGCTTCCACTCAGCGTGTCACTAGAAATGGGGCGTGTTGTGTCACCCCACAACACTGCAAAAAGTCAACATGTCACCACAGAAATCTACATGTACTCAGTGTGTCACGCCAAGTATTTGTTTCCACTCAACGTGTCACTAGAATTGGGGCGTGCTGTGTCACCCCACAATACTGTAAGAAGTCAATGTGTCACCACAGAAATTTGCATGCACTCAGCGTGTCACGCCAAGTATCTGCTTCCACTCAGCATGTCACTACAATTGTGGCATGCCGTGTCACCCCACAATACTACAATAAGTCAGCGTCTCACCACAGAAATCTACATGCATTCAACGTGTCACTAGAATTGAGGCGTGCCGTGTCACCCCACAATACTACAAGAAGTCAGCGTATTACCACAAAAATCTACATGCACTCAGTGTGTCACGCCAAGTATCGACTTCTACTCAGCGTGTCACCACAAGATGTCATTGACATCTACCAATTACAACCTAATCGTCACCCCCACACCAAATTATCAAAATTGCCATGTGGCATTTCTTTTATTAGCTTAGCATAAAATATTTTTTTGTTCATTTTTGTCTTTATATTTCAATTTTATTTTTAAAATGTTTTAATTTGATAAAAAATAATAATGATGATTCATAGATAAAATTTGATTGGATGATCCATAAATTTTTAAATTTGTTTGGTCAAATCATGTGTTTTAATCTTAAATTTCCATATGATATGGTTTTAATTAGTCGAAAATTTTCTCTTTCTATACTTGCATCATTTGAAGTAAACTCCTCGGTACAATATTATTATTGTTTTGCTAAGTGATTGGCTTAAAGTTTTATATGGAGGTATTAATAACATAAAATAACCGTTGTAGTTAAAGAATTACAAAAAGAAATTGAATATTAGGATTTAGAAAGGAATTAAATTAAATCATTCATTGTTTAATAAAAGTAGTAATAAAATGTGAGAAAATGGGTAACAGTATAAGGACTTCGCAAGTCCCTATACTACGGACAAAATAAAATGAATAATCAAATAATATATCTACAAAATTAATAAAAAAATAAAGAGTCATCTACAAGAGGAAACTAACAAACACAAAATCCAAATATGAATGAATGTAAGATACTGTAAGAACAAATTGTAACCAATGTATTGCACATAGGTTACACATTTAGTTAGGCCGATAAGCTGTATTCATCCACAAGACACCCTACGTTTTCAGACATTGTCTTTCGTATTGGACAGTTGTTGCGTGTGTGACCGGTTTGTTTGTAACTTGAACATGCTTTTGGTCGGCATTGACTTGAAGATGGTGTCGGATTTGTGGATGGAATTGCAAATGGGGATGGGTAATTTTGTCTGTTATGCCTATACCTCTTGCATTGCAAACATCTCCGTGTTCGACTGCCTTCACCGGCCGATGGAATCCTTTTCCTCCTAAGTCTTCCCACTTGGCCTCACCAAGGTGGTGGCAAGATGATAATTTGTTGCACATGAAGGGGGATGTCCCACTCACTAGGATGCCCTACTGGGTGAATGGACCCCGCATAACACTCCACCAAAACAATTGTCTTGTAGTAGTCAGCGCAGAATTCAATGGCTTCATGTTTGCATTTACTAAAAAAATACAATGAACTCAATGTTCAAGCACAATGTAAATACTATGTCAATTAAGGTTCAAATAAGAAATAAAGATATTCTGACCTTATTGTTGCAATGGCATGGCTGCATGGCAATAAATCTGTTTGGAACTCACAACATGAACACGTCTTCGTGGACAGGTTGACAAGTCTGTCCATCTTTCTGTCTTTAACTTTGAACTCCACTCAATTGATAGGTTTAACCATAAAGCGATGTGCATCATTGAACCATTTGCTCAACTGCTTGGCAACCCAAGGGCTGAGAGGCATGGTCACCTTGATGGCCTCCTCGTACTAGTCATGGAACCAACGCTGGAACATGTCTTTGATGAACTTGATCAAAATAGTGATTAGCATTTGTCTTTCATGCTTTAAGCATGAGTTAACGCATTCTGCAATGTTGGATGTCATCATTTGGTATCACCTTGCTGGTGAACATGCACGTGCCCCTCTATTAAGGCCTATTCTCATAAGGTCAGCGTGGACTTTCGCGTGAATCTGTTGGAGCTGGTTCATATGTCTGTTGAAATTGAAAACCTTATAGCAATCTCGAGCAAGGGTGAAAATCATAGAAATCTCGACGCACTTGAACTTGTTTTTAAAGTTTTTCTTCAAGTGGTAACCGCATAAACCGTGGTGCGTTTCTGGGTATGCATTTTGGATTGCTTTCTTAATGCCGAGATGCTGATCAACAATGAATATAGTGTTTTTAGGATAACCATCCGCATCATGCAGCTTGCTAAGAAACCACATCCACAAGTCTTCGTCCTCAACATGTCCGATGCCAAACACAACTGGATATATGCATTCGTTCGCATATTTGCGTATAGCGATAAACAAAACACTTTTGAACCTGTCTTTCAGATGTCTCGCATCAATTGCAACCGTAGGACGTATTACATTTCTAAACCCCTGAATACAAGCCCCGTATGACCAGAAACAATATTTGAATATTTTTGCCTCATCAGTAGCCACTGCAGTGACTGTGCCAGGATTTTCTTGTTCCAACATATAAAAATACAAGGGTAGTAGTTGAAATGACTCCTCTGGGGAACCAAAAACAAGCTTATCTGCATACTCCTTCGCTTGCCAAGCTTACCATACAAGCATTCCAATCCCCACTGAATCCTCATCTCACCAATTATGTCCTTAGGACTCAATGCTACTCTATTAGCTTGAAGCTTATGTGACATAAGTTCATTAATTATCTTTGCACTCGCGGTTGCAAATCACCCTTGCAAACCATTGACAGTACACATGTTACATTGTGGAATGTCCGAACTTGCCAATATTATCCTCCTTCAGGTAACTTCGTTGCACGCACACTGAACTTGCATGCCTTGTCCTTACAACCAACCTTATAACGACCTTTACATGACCTTTTTACTTTTATCCCAAAATGCTCTTTTAGAACCAACATGTTCAAAGCTCGTTTCAACTCGACCTTCGAGGAAAATATTCTTTCTTTGTATAAGCGATCATCTGCACATGTCGACTCCTCAGTTGTAATTGTTTGGAAGGAAAACCTTTTTGCACCTGAAATTACCCACGTATGAGATATTCCTGCATTTCCCCTTTCCTGATAATTGTCATAGAGCAATGTATCAAGGGAACGAATCCCATTCTCATCAACGATGGGGTTATTGTATATGACATCATCATAGTGAACATTTCCTACATCAACACCTCTAACAGGTTCCGTTTCACCTTCAACATTATTGCAAATTGGAATGTCACTGTCATAAAGCCAATCATCGTCTGAACTCTCATCATGCCATTCATCAAGCCCATCATCTGAATTGTCATCAAATCTATCTTTACCGGCAGAGAACAAATCCTCATTTCCCTCATTAGATGTAGTATTATCCTTGAGTGTTGTAGTGTCACCCTCCAACGTTGCAATGTTATCCTCAAGTGTCACATTCTCATTTCAAAATGCCATTACACCCTGTACAGTTTCACCCGATCATTGCATTTGTTAAACAAAAGTAACTATTTGGTTCAATGTACATTCTGATTGAAATTGTGCAGCCAACTGTTCTGTGAATGTCGTGTGTCTACTAGACTACACAAACTCTTATGCATACGTCAATTGCCATTGTTGTGGGTTACGGACCGAATGCTGTGGTATATGTGAAGCATTGTAAATCTCATTTTGATTGAGTTGATTACCATGTTGTTCAGCTTCTTCATGTGACATAACATTGTTTGGCGTCCCTTAATGCTGACATACACAACCGGAACATTCCTCTATTCTTGCAGAATTAATGCAACATCCTCATTGTCCTTGATAATTGGCCGTGATAGCTCTCTAAGTGTACTGATCAATGCATGTAACTCAATGTCGTCAATTTCTGAGTTTACCCTAACAACATCTTCAAACAACTTCATTAAGCACACAAACGACAAATCACTCCTAACCCTTCTCATTCGTGACTCACCACCTTTGTAAATGCCATCCACCCACTGACCACCGTGTCTTATCACAAGCCACACAATTGGAACCCCACTGAAATTTTGAAAACAAAAAAAAATTATCAATCATTTAACATATTATATGACATGCCGTGTTCTAGAATTTGTCAGTCATGTTGTTACACGCCATGCATATAACGTCAAATATTGTTACACGCCATGCGTATCAAGTCAAATGTTGTTACACGCCATGCATATCAAGTCAAATGTTGTTACATGCCATGTATATCAAGTCAAATGTTGTTACACGCCAACGCTGACACACCAATCACTATAATTATTGTCTCCTTACACGAACTGGCCTAAAATGCCCATGGCGTGTGACATGCCAATCAATGTAATTACTGACTCGTTACATGAACTGCCCTAACATAACCAATGTTGTGACACACTAAAAAAAACGCTAACACGTGTTATAAATGCATGGCGTCTGACACATCAATTAGTGTAATTACTGACTCGTTACACGAACTGCCCTAAAATACAATAACCAATGCCGTAACATGCTAAAATAACACTAACACATGTTATAGATGCATGGCGTGTAACAACTCTGGGTAATGTTTCTAATCCATGTTCTAATTTACACAAAAAGTTTCAAAATTTTATGTGTTGCAGTAATAAACCCAATAACATACCTTGATATCATCTTTGCTATAAGGTCTGTTAATCGACGATAATATGGCCAGATATCGAGAGATAGACAATAGCCCAATGAGGATGGTGCTCAACAGAGAGTTGATAGAGCTCATACAGTTCATCAGCTGAGAGAGCTGATGACAATGGTGCTCAACAGAGAGTTGACAAAGTTGATACAGCTCAAAGAGCTGAGAGAGAAAGATGAGCGAGCTCAAACAACTGAGCATTTATTTCTATTTTCTCTTTAGCGGGAGGGAGATATAGAGAGCTTAATTTGCCACAATGTTTTTAAGGGTATTTTGGTCTACTCATGCTTCTTTTTGGCTAAAAACAGATAACTTTATATAGGTGATTATTTCTGAAATCACCTTATGAAGAGGACTATTTCTCACAATTTCCTCCTCAATTTATTTTCTTATATACATTATGTGTCCAAGATATATTTTTATTTTTTAACGCCGTTTATTTGTCATTATACTAATAAAGGGTTGAAAATGTTATCTCATTTTTTCCCCTCCAACATCAACATTTTTACACTCCAATCTGCTTTTAAAACTTTTCATTTCAGAATAAAAATTCTTTAAGGTCAATCACTCATAATCTTTTTTTTTTGTATATTCGTGTAAGTTGTTTTTAGTTTTTATTTCTTTCTTCAATTTTATATATATTCAAGGGTGCATGGGTGCTTGCCGCCACAATCAAAACTTCTTTAATTTTTTATATGATATTTTTTTCCAAAACAAATGCCACATGTTTTTATCTTAATCCCTTGTCAAAATGAAACAAATTTCATGAGCTTGTGCTTATCACTTATGGAAACAGACCAATACGTCAAGAACAGACCTACCAATAACTAATAAATACTAATTAGGCAATCCATAGAATTGTGACATATAAATACAAGAGATCAAGACCATAATTGTATGACCTAAGATATGACAAATATATAATAAAAACTACTAAAAAGAAATTACATTTAAGTGATAAAAGTTAATAAAATAAAAAACATTTTTCAACTGCAACAAGTGAGAGGTTATTTTCAACTATAAACATCATAAAAAACAAGCTTAGGAATAAGATGAACAATGATTTTGTCACGACCCGGAACTCCCCATCAAGCCCGTGACATCCGCCGCGAAGCCTCGACAAACATTCTTCACCCCGAATGTCGATCGAAACCTCGCAAGGCTCTCGTATCAGCTTTCGCACTTCCCCGGTGAGCAATAGTTATCAAATAATCAAAATACGAAGAATTACAAATCATTTCCAAATCATAACATAACATGTTTTTTTTTTGGCTCACAGGGACATTTTTCGTCATTTTTGTTGAAAACCTCGAAACTTGCTAAAAATGTAGTAGGTAAGCCGAAAATATATATTTAATGATT
>NC_030858.1:13273989-13298541 GCF_000208745.1 Theobroma cacao | reverse complement strand
TTAAATCAACTTTATTGTACCTCTAGGTACAATACCGACTTTTGTAAATTTTTAAAGACTCTCTTAGCATGTAAACATGCTATCCACCACATGTATGTCATCACAAATATTTCTGTAGAGTCGGCTTGTCACTTCTCCCCTACTTGGATCAACCATATGATCCTCCTTCTTGATTGACTTCGACATCCGGCTAAATATTAAAATTTTAATAATATTTTATTAATAAAATATTAATTTTTTAATATTATTTTATTTTAAAAAGTTTATCTTGTCTCCTTGGTACCAAAAATACCTTATTATGCCTCACTGGACTTCCAAATCGCCTTTTATCACACAAATTATCCTCCGATAAAATTATTATTACTTTATTATTATTTTCTCACTTGGGAAACATTTTATCCTAAACTACTCCTTTCGTCTTTTATCACTTCTAACATTTTAATTGACCTCAATTTGCATTTGATCAACTTTATTTATCACCATATCAAAGTATGGGGTATTTCAGATTTTCTCATTGACTGAATGGTTACTTATATTGAAAGAGAAATTATTGAAAAGTTTGACACAGACTCAATTATTGATGAATATTATGACATAAAAAAAACGTCATTCTTAACTTTGATAAATTACAGAAAATATGTTACATATATACTTTTTAACCTAATCTTTATATATATATATATATATATATGAACATGTTAGCTTTTTCTAATTTTTGTCTCCCAATAGTTTAATTCTAGATCTGTCCCTATATATATATTATCTAAAGTTTTTTAATTTTTCTTTTATTTTCTTTAATTGTTAGCTTTTGGTCTCAAATGAACATAAAATAAATGTAATAAGAGAGAGGCATAAAGGCTAGAGAGGAGGGAAGCAAATACTCTTGGTCATCATGGCTAGTTTGTATGGATTTATAGTGACAAAGAATACGAGTCCTTTCATACGAAAAGTAAAAAAAACTAAGTTGATAAAATATCTTAATTAAGTGACTTTAATTTTGTTTTACTCTTAAGAAATTAGAAAACAGGTTCTCGTAGAAACTCTAGGAAATTTCTTGAGACACTACAGATTCTTTCCCCTTGACTCTTGGTCTTATATAGGAACAAACACAAAGTAACATGCTTAAATAGTCTTCTCTTTTTAACCTTCACCTTTAGTTGATTTTATATAAGAGCAAATCCTTAATTAAAAACCCTTTTCATTTGCAGATGAAGGACAATGTCGGAGGTAAGCAGATTAAGATTACAGAGGACCATAAAGTAACTAGTTATTTTGAAAGACTCAAATTGAAGAAATAAGGTTAAAAGATGGGTAAACACATCTACGTGCACATTTTTGTATTTAATCATTATAATTACTGCTTAGCAACATAACAAAAATCAAGTACATTATTGAGTAATTGACCACTCGTCTCAAGTATGAACCTTGTAAGGATGCTTGGAGACAAGTTTGTGAAATAACGTGTCACGTCTCATTTCCTAGAAAGATCGTGACTAATGAATGAACCCAAAAGGGTATGGCCCGTGACGTCCAAACAAACCTCTTAACCTCAATTAATCATCAATCACATATAAGCATAGATAAATGTAAACATAAGCATTCATGCATAGGT
Source organism: Theobroma cacao (assembly GCF_000208745.1). Classification (NCBI taxonomy): domain Eukaryota; kingdom Viridiplantae; phylum Streptophyta; class Magnoliopsida; order Malvales; family Malvaceae; genus Theobroma; species Theobroma cacao. The sequence continues at coordinate 13,296,929 of NC_030858.1, read as the reverse complement.
GTAAGAACACGATTATGAACTTCTCAATATAAAAGATGTACACATTTCTCATTCATGAAATATGTACCTAATACAATTAATATGAAATCTGTAAAGGCACCCAAGGTGCTCATATAGGTTCACAAGCCATCATTCACAATGTTCACATAATCTCATGAAAATAATTTGCCATTTCCAAGGCTCAACATTTGAGAATCAACTAGTATATAAAGAAACTGAAATATAAAGACCGACTTGTTAGCGGAATATAATTTAATTCGCTAAGCATCAAGTGGCTGTTGACACTTACCAATGAAGAATAAATGGATCACAACTCCATGACATTGGTTGCTAGTAAGAAAGTGTTATCACTAATCTGTAATAAAAATAAATAAGGAAAATAATGTGTGAGTCTCAAAGACTCCGTGAATGGATACTGGATGGAAACAAGTCGGAGGATAAGAGTATTTCATAAACATGCACTTGTAACTTCATGCCATTTATAAACCATTTAATCATAAAGTTCATGAAACATGGTATTTCAAACACATTTTAAACAGCATTTGCATGGAAACAAGTTTACATAACCTTTAGAAACCTTTTCACGTTTTAAAAACCTTTAAACAAAAGCATATGTCACGACCCGGAACCTCCCTCAGGCCCATGACAATCGCCGCGACGTCTCGATTGACATTCATTATCCGGAATGCCAACCGGAACCCCGCAAGGCTTACATATCAGTTTCTTTCTTTTCCTGTGAGCAATCATTGTTAAATATCGAGTTTTTAGAGAATATATACTATTTTAGATCAAAAACAATCAAAATAAAATTTTCGCCACACAGGGGTATTTTGGTCATTTTTTTTCCAAAAATTTCAAAACTAGCTAAAACGTAATATACAAGTACAAAATACATAATTCATATTCAAAATGAGTTTAAAAGTCTAAAATCTTCATTTAAAACGAAATTACGGTTATTTGAATATAATAAGAAAATAAAAGAAATATTAAGGAAAATATTCTATTTTCTTATAAAACAATATTTATAGAGTTATACGTGAATAATTTTTATAGCGTAAAAGCTAAATAAATTTATACATACTGAAATACAGTAAGCCAAAATATTTAATTTAATTTACAATAACAAGAGGGCCCCCGAATAAACAAAAGTAAAGAGGACTGTGAACCTACGGTTTGGAAAATGCAGATCCAATGGTAGTCCTCGATGAGATCAGCTATCTACAGTCTATACTGAACCTGAAATGGGTGGAAAGGAGTTGGGTGAGATTTTGCAATCCCAATGAGTAAACAGACATTATCATAAATATCTAAAGGCGAGTAAAATGGAGGCAAGTTTAAACAACAAATTTCAACCCATTTCATAATGTTTTCAATTTATTTCTTAAACCATAAAATATTTGTAATTTACCAAAACAGTTGTTAAGGCTTATGTCTTTTATTAAAACAAGGCTCAAGCCAAAACTAATCCTCGGGGATACCTTGGCCGAGGCATCTAACCGAGTCCGCCAAGGGTGTTAAAATATTCACACGTGAAACACATTTTTATTTTTAAAACCAGCCGTTCCTTGGCGTTGGCCGAGTTACACATTCACGTGGGGGTTCGACGTGAAGTGAGCTCTAATACTACCCCGGGAGTTACCCTCCTCGCCTCTACAACCGGAGTAACTATATAACTGGGTTTACCGTGCCCCTCTAATAGGCAGTCCACGGAAACCCGTCACTGCAGTGACTAACCCACCAATTTTAATAAAATTTCGACAGTATAACGTGGCTTTTATTTATTTATCCAGCCTGCATAGTAAAACCAACTTACATAAATTTCCCAAATGCACTCACAAAATATAGCCACATATACTCATTTCTCATAAGCCATTCCTAGGAAAATATATATTTTTCAAGTCAATTTGCAGCCTCCAATTACTCAATTTCATAATCAATACAATATATTTTTATTTGTCACATTTATTCCTAAAACATCAAAAATCCCGTTTTAATCTCGTTCTCATTTCATAAAATACATAAAGGGCATTTAAAATAAACTCTAGATAATTTACAATAATAATAAGTTTACTCACCGTTTGTACAAACTAAAAGCTTTCTAAGCGCCCCGATCACTACTCGTCGGGTACGACTTCTTTGCCTTTTCCGGAAGGCTCTCCTCCTAGACACATTACAAAAATTTACACAATTCATCACATTGATGCTAAATCACTATATAATTAACTTAAATCCTATACTAATGCATGGTATGAAATGCAATAGCCTAAAACGGCTTAAACGCGGTATTAACCTATTTTTGGCACTTTGCCCGATAAATTGCTAACGCGCTCCATTTTAGCTCTAAATCATCCCATTCTCTCTCCAACATTTCTAACCATTAAATATCAGCCAATAACCTTCTAAAAACAACAAAATCAGCTCACTCCCTTCCTTGGAAAATTCGGCCAAAAATGGGACATTAACTCGGTTAATTTTCTACTTTGTTTTTCTATCACGTTTAATCGTTTTTCATCATTTTCTCTTCATTTCCCTTAGAATAAAATCAATTCATCATCATTGTACAGCATTGAGCATCCAGCCAAGAGTGGGTATTGTGAAAATTTAATGATTTCTTGCCCAATTTAATTTCTAAACACATTTAACTAACTAAAACTATCAATTTAACTAAAAATCAAAACCTAAAAATTTCAATTTCTCTCCCCTAGAATTTCGTCCAGCCCTTGATATCACTTTTTGATCTCTCTCCTCAAGCATGCTAAATGGAAATAAAGGCATAGGAAAGGTAGAAATCAAGCTAAAATCGAAAAATCTTACCGTTAGACGCGTAAACGGTCGAAAACCGCGAATTTCCCTTTGAATTTTCTTGTTTCTCTTTGGTTTTTCTTTTTTTCTTCCTTTCCTCTCTATTTCCTCTCTTGTTCTTCCTTATGGCCGGCCAGCACTTAAAATTTGGGTTTAAATGGGCTGACTTTTCATTAAAATAATATTATATCATTAAAAAATGCCACATGTCACTTTCCCATTGGCCCATTTTTAAAATTTCATCCATTTGTTTCCAAATTTTCACCATACACTTGTCTCATATATTCATAGCTTAGATAAAATTCTCAGACTCATCCAAAGTCTCGGTGGAGTAATTTTTGAAATTTACACTTTTGCCCCCGTAAAAGTCAAAAATTACATTTTTGCCCCAAAAATTGAAAAATTGCCCATAGACATATTTTTCATCCCTTATACTCATACCATTCTCCAATTTGTCAAATTTGATCTAAATTCTCTCAAAATCTCAAATTTTGTCCGTGGGTGGCAAAATTACGATTTTGCCCCTACACTCCAAAAATCACCAGAATTAAACTTTTTCACTTCCTATCATTAAATTATACTCCAAATAGTTAATCTTGGTCAAAAATTTCACTCCATGATCAAATTATTATCTTAGGTGGCAAAATGACGATTTTGCCCTTGAATATCAAAATTTCTAATTTTACCCCAAATGAACCCTCGAACTCCGAACAATCATTTTTAGTCATTCCTGGACTATAAAATATTAAATTTCATCCTACAATTCCTATTTGAACTAGTTCGAGGTTAAATCAATTTAAGTGTACCGTTAGGTACAATATCAGGTTTCGTCTATTCTTAGGTGCTTTTCTAGCGTAATAACATGCTACTCAATGCATGTATGTCATGACATGTATTTATAGGGTCGGGTTTTACAATTCTACCCCCCTTAAAATAAAATTTTGACCTCAAAATTTCACTTACCAGATTCGACAAATAGATGCGGGTATTGGTTCCTCATCTGATGCTCTACTTCCCATGTCATTTCCTCCATTCGAGCACTTTTCCACAACACTTTGACCATTGAAATACTCTTGTTTCTCAGTACTCGATCCTTTCGATCCAAGATACTCACAGGTTGTACCTCGAACTTCAAATCGTCATGCAACTCGATCGGAGGTGCTTCGAGGACGTGAGAGGGATCTGGTACATATTTCTTAAGCATGGAGACATGGAAAACGTTGTGGATCCGATCTAACTCCGGAGGTAATTCTAACCGATAAGCCACTGGTCCAATCCTTTCAATGATTCGGAATGGTCCAATATATCTCGGGTTGAGCTTTCCCCTCTTCGCAAATCGAATCACACCTTTCATTATCCAATAAAACACCATAATTTATCATGATAGTATAATCAATAAGATTTAATACTTCAAAGTATTCAAATTATTACCTTTCCAAGGAGAAACCTTAAGAAAAACTTTATCATCGATCTCAAACTCCAAGTCTTTTCTCCGTTTATCTGCATAGCTCTTCTGCCTATCCTGGGCTACCTTTAGCCTCTCTCGTATAACCTTGATCTTGTCATTAGTTAGCTCGATCAATTCCACACTCACTAACTTCCTTTCACCTACTTCATCCCAACAGAGTGGAGTACGACATTTTCTTCCATATAAAGCTTCGTACGGTGCCATACCAATGCTAGACTGAAAGCTATTGTTGTAAGCAAATTCCACCAATGGCAAATGTCTGTCCCAACTCCCAATAAAGTCAATGACACAAGCCCGTAACATATCCTCCAAGGTCTGGATAGTCCTCTCTGACTGACCATCCGTCTGTGGGTGAAAAGCAGTGCTAAATTTCAATTTGGTTCCGAGAGCTTCTTGAAATTTTGGCCAGAATCGAGAAGTGAATCGAGGATCTCGGTCTGACACTATAGAAACGGGAACTCCATGTAGCCTCACAATCTCATCTATATAGAGCTGAGCCAGCTTCTCAATAGAGTATGTACTATGGACAGCTAAAAAGTGAGCGGACTTAGTCAACCGATCTACGATCACCCAGATCGCATCCTTTCCCCTCTGTGTCCGCGGCAATCCCAAAACAAAATCCATAGTTACATGCTCCCATTTCCACTCGGGAACAGGTAAAGACTGAAGTGTACCTGCTGGCCTCTGATGCTCCGCCTTAACTTGCTGACATACGAGACACTTTGCTACGAATTCTGCTACGTCTCGCTTCATACCCGGCCACCAATAATTCTCCCTGATAGTCCTATACATCTTGGTGCTTCCGGGATGTAATGCATAGGCAGATGAATGGGCTTCTTCCATGATCGCCTGTCTCAACTGGTTTCCCTCAGGAACACAAACTCGATCTTTAAACATCAAGACGTTATCCTCTCCAAATCTGAACTCACTAACTCCCCCATCGGTCAGTTTTTGAATTTCTTTTCTTAACTCATCATCAGACCTCTGAATGTCCTTGATCTGATTAAGTAACGAAGGTCGCACAATGAAGTTTGCCAATAAGGATCCATCCTCACCATTTCTCAACTGGACCCCAAGAGATTTCATCTCTATTAATGCTGGAAAATAACAACTCTGAAGTGCTGCTAAAGACGATGAAGACTTACGACTTAAGGCATCAGCTACAACGTTCGCCTTTCCCGGATGATAGTCTATCACCAAGTCATAATCTTTTATCAACTCCAACCATCGCCTTTGCCTCAAATTAAGCTCCTTTTGGGTGAGCAAATATTTTAAACTCTTGTGATCCGTAAATATCCGACAATGCTCACCATACAAGTAATGCCTCCAGATTTTTAAAGCAAACACCACTGCTGCTAACTCTAAATCATGGGTAGGGTAATTTGCTTCATGCCTCTTTAGCTGTCTAGAAGCATAAGCCACAACTTTTTCATCCTGCATCAATACGCACCCCAACCCCAACTTTGAGGCATCACTATATACTACAAATCCCTTACCATTAACAGGAAGTGTTAAAACGGGAGCGGAGGTTAACCGGTTCTTTAGCTCCTGAAATCGATTCTCACAAACATCATCCCACACAAACTTAACTCCCTTACGAGTTAGACGGGTCAAAGGAGCTGCTATTAAGGAAAACCCCTGAACAAACCTCCGATAATAACCGGCTAATCCGAGGAAACTACGAATCTCCGTCACTGTCTTAGGTTGCTCCCATTGTAAAATTGCCTCTACTTTCTTAGGATCAACATATATTCCAGTTCTCGATACTACGTGTCCCAAGAATACCACTTCCTGTAACCAAAACTCACACTTCGAAAACTTTGCATACAACTGTCTTTCCCTCAAAGTTTGTAATACTATACGCAAGTGGGCAGCGTGCTCATCATTATCTCTCGAGTAAACCAGTATGTCATCAATGAACACAATAACAAACTTGTCCAAGTAAGGGTGGAACACCCTATTCATGAGATCCATAAAAGCTGCCGGTGCGTTAGTTAACCCGAAAGGCATGACCAAGAACTCATAATGACCGTACCGAGTCCTGAACGCTGTCTTGGGTACATCCTGTTCTTTAATCCTCAACTGATGATACCCAGACCTTAGATCAACCTTGGAAAACACTGTAGCTCCCTGTAATTGATCGAAAAGATCATCAATCCTCGGTAACGGATACTTGTTCTTAATGGTCATTCTGTTAAGCTGTCGGTAATCGATACATAACCGAAGTGTACCGTCTTTCTTTTTCACAAATAAAACCGGTGCTCCCCATGGAGATATACTAGGGCGTATAAAACCCTTGTCCACCAACTCTTGCAATTGTACTTTCAACTCCTTCAACTCTGCCGGAGCCATTCTATATGGAGGGATAGAAATAGGTGCGGTACCCGGAAGTAAATCAATAGGGAACTCAAGCTCTCGATCAGGAGGCAGTCCCGGTAAATCATCAGGAAATACATCAGGAAACTCACTTACTATCGGGACATCCTCTAACTTAGGTTCCCCCTTTGAAGTATCAATTACGTATGCCAAATAAGTCGGATACCCTTTCTGCACTAATTTTGAAGCTTTGATGGCCGAGATTACACAGGACGGTAATACTCGGCGTTTCCCTACAAACACAATCTCTGCTCCCTCCGAATTTCGAAGAACAACTTCCTTTCGGAAACAATCCACGTTCGCCCGATGTGCAGTTAACCAGTCCATACCCAATATTAGATCAAAATCCAGGATCTCTAGAGGAATTAAGTCACCCCTAAATTCTTCCTCGCCTACCCTTACCCCACAGTCTCTATAACAACTGTTTCTAACTAGCTTTTCTCCTAAAGGGGTGTGAATTACAATTTCTTCCTCTAATGGTGACAGGTTTCTATCAGCAATTGATGCAAATGTGGTGCTCATATAAGACCTATATGAGCCAGAATATATCAAAACATAAGCATCTTTATCAAATAAAGACATAGTACTTGTCACTGCTCCAAGTCGGACTCGTGCCTCATCTTCCGTCACAGCGAAAACTCTTGTCGAGGTACGAGTCTGTGGTCTCGAAGGTGGATGTGCCGAGGTATTACTCTCCACACCGAACCCTATGGCCACTCCCTGTCTCGGTGGCAACCCAGAAGAATCTCTCCTCTACATATCAGTGTGAGCTGGTGAAGATGATGCAACTACCGTGGCTCGTCCTAATCGTGGACAATTACTCCTAATATGACCCGTCTGTCCACATTGGAAACATCTTGTTGGCCCTCTACATAGCCCACTATGATAATTCCCACAATTTTTGCATCGATCAAAACCTCTGAAACTCTTCTCAGAACCAGTCATAGCAGATCTGCTAAACCTCGAAGGTCTCTGTTGTGATGGTGGAAATGGAGTTCGAGGAGATGTCACGAAAACAGAAGTAGTACTCCCTGAAATCGCTGAGTCCTTGCTTCTTTTTACTGGCTGACTAGAAGACATACCAGGATTTCTCCTTTTTGCAAACTCAGTCCGAATCCTCCTATTCTCAATCGCGAGCTTTTCAGCTCGTAAAGCCATTTGTACCACCTCCTTATGCGGCTCCCTACCAGTCACTGTCATCCGCTCTCTAATCTCATTACGGAGCCCTTCCTTGAAATAACTGGCCTAATCCTGCTTAGATTTCACCAGATCCGACACATATAACATTAACTCGTTAAAACGAGTCTCGTACTCCTCTACAGTTAGATTCCCCTGTTTCAAACTCAAAAATTCTCTCTTCTTTTCTTTTTGATGAAAATAAGTGAAATACTGACCATCGAATTCCCTGAGAAAATTGGGCCACGTTTGAGGAGTAGTGGAATGGGACTTCACTAAATTCCACCAAGTACGAGCTCTCTTCTCTAATAATCTCGTAGCCACCATCAGCTTCATGTCGTTGTCTAATCTCATATCAGAGAGAGTATCTGAAACCTGATTAATCTAGTCTTTTGCCACAGTGGCATCCAACTCACCCGTGAAAGACACACAACCGAGCTGTTTAGCCTCCTTTAGCTTCTTGGAAATGGATACATCTTGTACCGGTGGTGGAACTAAAGGAGTAACTGGTGGTACTATAGGTGGAACTTGACCAGTCGGAGCTCCACCAGCCATTGCGGTAAAGAAAGCTGCCAATGCCTGTGCTGCCTCAATAGGCATGGTGGGAATACCAGTATGTGGTGGAGGAGGTGGAGGATGTGGAGGACTATCGACCTGCTCAGCAGCAGGTGCTGGCCGAATGGTAGACGCAGTCGATTCTTCCCCTACTGCATCTAGCTGATGACATTGGGAACGACCTTTTCCCCTCCCAACCGATCTAGTGAGAGGTGGGCGTCCGCGTCGATGAGGCATAATAATCTATAAGAGAAAACGAGCAAGCTTAGGGAACTTTAGGCTCTATATGAAAATGCATGCATTCTATTCAACCTAAGTTAACTTAATCCGGGGCCACACTGATACTGTAATTTTTTAAAACCACTTTAAAACCAAAAACTCTTATCTTTAAAACCAAAAGGTCTGATACCAATAGAATTGTCACGACCCGGAACCTCCCTCAGGCTCATGACAATCGTCGCGACATCCCGATTGACACTTATTATCCGGAATGCCAACCGGAACCCCGCAAGGCTTACATATCAGTTTCTTTCCTTTCCTATGAGCAATCATTATTAAATATCGAGTTTTTAGAGAATATATACTATTTTAGATCAAAAACAATCAAAATAAAATTTTTGCCACACAGGGGTATTTTGGTCATTTTTTTCTCAAAAATTTTGAAACTGGCTAAAACGTAATATACAAGTACAAAACACTTATATCATATTCAAAATGAGTTTAAAAGTCTAAAATCTTCATTTAAAACGAAATTACGGTTATTTGAATATAATAAGAAAATAAAAGAAATATTAAGGAAAATATTCTATTTTCTTATAAAACAATATTTATAGAGTTATACGTCGAATTAATTTTTATAGCGTAAAAGCTAATAAATTTATACATACTGTAATACAGTGAGCCAAAATATTTAATTTAATTTACAATAACAAGAAGGCCCCCGAATAAACAAAAGTAAAGAGGACTGTGAACCTACGGTTTGGAAAATGCAGATCCAATGGTAGTCCTCGATGAGATCAGCTATCTACAGTCTATACTGAACCTGAAATGGGTGGAAAGGAGTTGGGTGAGATTTTGCAATCCCAATGAGTAAACAGACATTATCATAAATATCTAAAGGCGAGTAAAATGGAGGCAAGTTTAAACAACAAATTTCAACCCATTTCATAATGTTTTCAATTTATTTCTTAAACCATAAAATATTTGTAATTTACCAAAACAATTGTTAAGGCTTATGTCTTTTATTAAAACAAGGCTCAAGCCAAAACTAATCCTCGGGGATACCTTGGCCGAGGCATCTAACCGAGTCCGCCAAGGGTGTTAAAATATTCACACGTGAAACACATTTTTATTTTTAAAACCAGCCGTCCCTTGGCGTTGGCCGAGTTACACATTCACGTGGGGGTTCGACGTGAAGTGAGCTCTAATACTACCCCGGGAGTTACCCTCCTCGCCTCTACAACCGGAGTAACTATATAACTGGGTTTACCGTGCCCCTCTAATAGGCAGTCCACGGAAACCCGTCACTGCAGTGACTAACCCACCAATTTTAATAAAATTTCGACAGTATAACGTGGCTTTTATTTATTTATCCAGCCTGCATAGTAAAACCAATTACATAAATTTCCCAATGCATTCACAAAATATAGCCACATATACTCATTTCTCATAAGCCATTCCTAGGAAAATATATATTTTTCAAGTCAATTTGCAGCCTCCAATTACTCAATTTCATAATCAATACAATATATTTTTATTTGTCACATTTATTCCTAAAACATCAAAAATCCCGTTTTAATCTCGTTCTCATTTCATAAAATACATAAAGGGCATTTAAAATAAACTCTAGATAATTTACAATAATAATAAGTTTACTCACCGTTTGTACAAACTAAAAGCTTTCTAAGCGCCCCGATCACTACTCGTCGGGTACGACTTCTTTGCCTTTTCCGGAAGGCTCTCCTCCTAGACACATTACAAAAATTTACACAATTCATCACATTGATGCTAAATCACTATATAATTAACTTAAATCCTATACTAATGCATGGTATGAAATGCAATAGCCTAAAACGGCTTAAACGCGGTATTAACCTATTTTTGGCACTTGGCCCGATAAATTGCTAACGCGCTCCATTTTAGCTCTAAATCATCCCATTCTCTCTCCAACATTTCTAACCATTAAATATCAGCCAATAACCTTCTAAAAACAACAAAATCAGCTCACTCCCTTCCTTGGAAAATTCGGCCAAAAATGGGACATTAACTCGGTTAATTTTCTACTTTGTTTTTCTTTCACGTTTAATCGTTTTTCATCATTTTCTCTTCATTTTCCTTAGAGTAAAATCAATTCATCATCATTGTACAGCATTGAGCATCCAGCCAAGAGTGGGTATTGTGAAAATTTAATGATTTCTTGCCCAATTTAATTTCTAAACACATTTAACTAACTAAAACTATCAATTTAACTAAAAATCAAAACCTAAAAATTTCAATTTCTCTCCCCTAGAATTTCATCCAGCCCTTGATATCACTTTTTTGATCTTTCTCCTCAAGCATGTTAAATGGAAATAAAGGCATGGGAAAGGTAGAAATCAAACTAAAATCGAAAAATCTTACCGTTAGACGCGTAAAAGGTCGAAAACCGTGAATTTCCCTTTGAATTTTCTTGTTTCTCTTTGGTTTTTCTTTTTTTCTTCCTTTCCTCTCTATTTCCTCTCTTGTTCTTCCTTATGGCCGGCCAGCACTTAAAATGGGGTTTAAATGGGCTGACTTTTCATTAAAATAATATTATTTCATTAAAAAAATACCACGTGTCACTTTCCCATTGGCCCATTTTTAAAATTTCATCCATTTGTTTCCAAATTTTCACCATACACTTGTCTGACATATCCATAGCTTAGATAAAATTCTCAGACTTATCCAAAGTCTCGGTGGAGTAGTTTTTGAAATTTACACTTTTGCCCCTGTAAAAGTGAAAAATTACATTTTTGCCCAAAAAATTGAAAAATTGCCCATAGACATATTTTTCATCCCTTATACTCATACCATTCTCCAATTTGTCAAATTTGATCTAAATTCTCTCGAAATCTCAAATTTTGTCCGTGGGTGGTAAAATTATGATTTTGCCCCTACACTCCAAAAATCACCAAAATTAAACTTTTTCACTTCCTATCATTAAATTATACTCCAAATAGTTAATCTTGGTCAAAAATTTCACTCCATGATCATATTATTATCTTAGGTGGCAAAATGACGATTTTGCCCTTGAATATCAAAATTTCCAATTTTACCCCAAATGAACCCTCAAACTCTGAACAATCATTTTTAGTCATTCTTGGACTATAAAATATTAAATTTCATCCTACAATTCCTATTTGAACTAGTTCGAGGTTAAATCAATTTAAGTGTACCGTTAGGTACAATATCGGGTTTCGTCTATTCTTAGGTGCTTTTCTAGCGTAATAACATGCTACTCAGTGCATGTATGTCAGGACATGTATTTATAGGGTCAGGTTTTACAGCATAAACAATCAACTATGGATCTCATCTATCAATAGATAAGGGCTATCATCGATAGATGGAACAAAAAGGGCTTACTGGAGCATACTGCTTGCTATCTATTTATAGATATTTTTCAAGTATCGATAGAAAGCTTCTAAAATTCTGTTTTTTGGGCAAAATTCTGTAATTTTGCTAAACTAAAAGTCTTCTTATCTTTTAGGGTGCTTTTAAGGCTAAGTTCTATTTAACTAAGCCTACATTCATGCCATAATGGAGTACAACATCATAACAATACTTAAATAATCTCAGCATGCAAACTTCCTCAACAACATTACAATCATCATCATTCAAATAACTTTAAATTCATACATTTTGATGGTTTGACTACCATCAACTTTGGGTCGACAATATGCAATTGTCATTACACCTTGGTAGTTTATGATGCATCATGGGAGTGGAGTCATCACTTCACTCCAAGAGTGGAATTATACCTCACTCAAATCAAATACTCAAACTTATATTATTTAGTATGTAGAAAATACCTCATATACTAGCATCGATTATTCATAATACATGTCTACTCATATCCAATGGTATATGGAATATACATCTTATACACGACATCGTGGCATTTATTTTGTTTGCTTAGTCATCTCATATAGCATATGGAATCAACATCATATACGAAATATCATGACATTCATCATGCTAACTCAATCATCTTATATAGTATATGAAGTCTATATCATATACAAAACATAATATCTTATATGGAAAATGTTATACAATACATCATACATTACATGTTTCAACATATCTAGCATGCTCATCATAGCATTCAGACATTAACATAAATGATATCTCATACCCACACTAACCCAAATGCTGGAGTAATCGTGAAATGCCCCATACTTTGAAACAGTGATTAATAAAGTTGATCGGATGCAAATTAAGGTCAATTAAAATGTTTAAAAGTGATAAAAGATGAAAGGAATAATTTATGATAAAATATTTCGCACGCGAGTAAATAACAATAAAATTATAATATTTTATCGAAGCAGAATTTGAGAGATAAAAGAGTGATTCGGAGGTCAATTGAGGTATAATAAGGAACTTTGGCAACCAAGGAGATAAGATAAAATTTTTAAAATAAAATAATATTTTATTAATAAGATAATATTAAAATATTAATATTTAATCGGGTGTCGAAATCAGTCATGAAGAATGATCATATGGTTGATCCAAGTAGGGGAGAAGATGTCAAGCCTGACTCTATAAAATACTTGTCATGACATACATGTGATGGATAGCATGTTTGCATGCTAGGAGAGTCCTGAAAAATTTACAAAAGTCGGTATTGTAACTAGAGGTACAACAAAGTTGATTTAAGCCTCGAACTAGATCAAATAGAGAATTTAAGATGAAATTAAGAATATTAAAGTCCTAGAATGGTTTAATATGGTGATTTGGAGTTCGAAGATCAATTTGGAGTCAAACTGAAATTTTTACTATCTAGGGGTAAAATGGTCATTTGACACCTAGGGACAAAATGAGAGTTTTTAGAAAAAAATTTTGGCCCTATTTGACTTATTGGAGTATGATTTGAGTATTGGAGTATGATTTGAGGTTAAGAAGTGAAAAAAAAATTTATTTTTGGTATTTTTCGGAGCATAAGGGTAAATTGGTAATTTTGTCACCCCAGGGGCAAAACAGTAATTTTTCACCACCAGGACATTTGTCCAGCACATGTTCTTCCCTTATCCTCATTTTGACCATTGACTAATCATGTAGTGGAGATAAAAAGGTTTAAAATTTTTAAAGTTTTAAAAATGGACCAATGGAAACATGCCACATGTCAAGCAAGAATGCTTTATTATTTTCCATAAAAATCAGCCCATATTTATCCCATTTTCTCTTCATGTGGCCGACCATAGTAAGAATAAGTAAGGAAAGGAAAAAAACACAAAACCTAGGTGGGAAAATTGAAGAAAAAGTGTGAGATTTCAAAAGATCAAGCAATCAAAGGTAAAATTTCTTGATTTTGACTTGTGATCTACCTTTCCCATGCATTTCTCCTTATTTTTCATGGTTAAATTTCATGTTTTCATGGTGAGTTCATGGCAGCCCAAATGGGTATGGAGAGAGAATGAAGTTAGATTGATTTGATTTTAAGTTATGTTAGTGTTTTTAGTTAGTTTAGCATATTTAGAAATAAAACAACAAGAAAAGAATTCATTTTCCCCCATCACCATTATTGCCCGAATTTTCTAGGGAGGATATTGTGGCTGAAATTGATGATATTTCATAATATTTGGGTGATATTTGATGTTTGGTGAGGCTAGAAATTAAATGGGAAGTTTTGGTGTGAAAATTTGAATTTTTACCTAATGTGTAGACATGTGTGATTATTGACCCGAAACTGATAAATTAAATCTCATTCACAGTCACTGAGGTAATTTAGGTATAATTGGAGTGTAAAAAGTGAGAAGAATTGATTTGGAGTTAAATTGGAGATTTTAGCCGATTAGACCGAGTATAGTGTGACTTAGGTCAAATATCACATTTAAGTGATTAATCAGACATTTTGCATCCCATCGCATGCATTCATTTAGATTTAGAGAGCCTGAAATAGTTTATGATAAATTGACACAATTTATTAAAATTCGTGTCACGAATGATGTATAGGTAGTGAGCCCTCTAACAAGGGTAGAGAGATTGTGCCCGAAGACTTGGAATAAGAGTATATCGAACTCCTAGTACTGTGAGTAACCTTACCATCATTTTTATTATCTAAAGTATATTTTTAATCAATTTTGGTGAAATTTTATAAAAAGGAGTTTAAATGGTAAATCTTTGTGTTTTACAAACAAAATGTATTTACATGAAAGGATTTTATAAATTATCTTGAAATCGAATAATGATTTTGAAAAATAGAGTAATTGGAGACCACTTGTTATATTGTAAATTTATGATTTGAAATCGAATGGCTTGTGACAATATTTGCATGAATGGTTGAATTGATATTTGTGTTGAAATGTATGAAATATGTATTTAGCCTTGAAAGGCTGTGAATTACAATAATTGCCATATCATGTTATTGAATTTTATTGTATGGTGGGTTTAGCTTGCTGCAGTAGGCGGATTCTGTGGACCAGCCTATAAGAGGGGCACAAAATCTGGATATATATATATATATGTACCTCGGTTGGAGAGGCGCGTAGGGTATCTCCTGAGGTATGGACAAAGTTCATGTCACGCCGAACCACCTCGTGATGATGAACTCCGCAAACTCCAAGGAATGGCTGTGTTTTTCAAACTAAAAATATGTTTTACGAGTATACAAAATTTTAACAGCCTTGGCGGGCTCGAGTGTACGCCTCTGATCAAGGTGTCATCAAGTACTATTTGATGGCATGAGCCAAATGTTTATGAAAGTCATAAGCCTTAATGAGAAATTAAAGGAAATGCAACCGTTTGCGCGAGTTGGGATAAATTTTCAAAATGTGAAATACTTAAAAAGGATGGGATATTTTGATTGTCTCATTTTACTCGTCTTTAGCTTATTTAAATGATGTTTGTTTACTCACTGAGATTTTATAATCTCACCACCCTCCTTTCCACCCATTTCAAGTTCAAAGTAGACAGTAGATAGCTGGTTCCATCGAGGATCTCCATTGGATTTGTGTCTTCCAAACTGTAGGTTCACAGCTTCTTTAATTTTGGTTATTATGGGCCCACTTGATATTGTAAATTTAAATTAATTTAAATACTCCAATTTATTGCATTACAGTATGAATGAATTTATTTTGTTTTTTACATTACAAAAAGTATTTACGCATAACTCCAAAATTTATTTTGTTTTATCTTCTTATTATATTCAAATAATTACAATTTCATTTTAAATAAAGGTTTTAGATGCCTAAACTTATTTTTAATTGTGAATTATGCGATTGGTACTTGTTTACTACATTTTTAACTGATTTCGAAATTTTTAGTGGAAAATGACCAAAATGCTCCTGTGAGACAAAAATTTTTATTTTATCAATTTTAAGTTGGAAATAGCTCAAAATCCCTTTATAACATAAAATTTGGCAACGATTACTCACTAGGGAAAATGCGAAACTGATATTAAGCCTTACGGGGTTTCGGTTGGCATTCCAAGAGATGAGTGCCCATCGGGGCACCTCGGCGGTTGTCACGGGCTCGAGGGGAGTTTCGAGTCGTGACAAATTGAGTGCTTCAAACAATAAGGTGTTTGTCCCTCTTGTTGAAAACTAATACATAATATTATATTTATAAATACATAGTAGATTGCAAACCAATTTCAAAATGTTTTTCTCATCCACAATCTCATTCTTTTCATTTCGTAAGTATTTGCAGAAAATCACTCAATAAAATTCCTTTAATCATGCTTCAACTTTACGTATCAAAACAGTTTTGAAAGTGGTGTATCCATTCACCATGTTCAAAGACTCAATCATAGCCTTTCTCCGATAATTTTCTCAGAGTTTTCCATCGTTCTTAGCACACAATAATCATAGAAATCAATTCCTAAACTAACAGTCTCAAAATAATCATTCTACGAACTTTCAAAAGTTATTCGTTTTTTACTAAGTCTATTTTCTCTCACCAAACCCATTTTAAAATCAATAAATCTTCTACTCTTACTTTAAATGAGCTTAAATGACTTGAAAAACCATAAAACTTTTAACTTTAATCCTCCAACAGAATTTCTGGACCAAAAAACAAAATTTTCATAATAAAAAGGATAAGCTCTTAAGGTTTTCAAAGCATAAAAATGTCATTTTTATCATTAAATCTCAAAACCAAGCTTAGAATCATCAAAAGAAATGATTTTTGCTCAAAAATAAGTTGAGAGAGTTTTGGGAGAAGTTTACCTTTCAAAAATGTGGCTGAAGGTTGCAAAACCTCAAGAAATGTAATATATTTATAGGTTTAAAAGCAAAAATACCATTTTGTCCCTTTTATTTTTCTGAAAACGGTGTAATGTATTGATACATCGGGCAATTGTATCGATACATTTGGTTCTAAAAAAATTCTGTCGATACATTTGATTATGTATCGATAGATGTTCATAAAATTCCAAATCTATCGATACATTTTTTACATGTATTGATACATGTTCTTCAAAATTTCCTTTTTAAAAGCTTTTTGGACACAATCTATCGATACATGAGGTTCATATATCTATATATTTGCTCTAGTATATAAAAATACACTTTGACACTTGTCTAATTTGACCCTTTTTTAACATTTAACCTTTCCAAATATCATAATCTTTCAAAATATGAATTTTTCTAAGTATAAAACTAAATTTCAAGTGTTCAAAACACAAATTTAACTTGCTCATCTAAGGATTTTGTAATTTAGCAATCCTACATTGGGGTAGGGTTTCACATAGCAAGATTCAATTCTTTAGTTCTGAGCTTTTTATAAGTCAAGTTGTGAATATCAATCAAACAAGTAGGGCATTTGTGATATTGGCAAGGTGATTCTATTTATCTTTGTCATTGTTTAAATTTTTTTAATGCTAAAATGTATCATAACAATCTCAATGGCGTTAGAACCAATTATTTTATTTACATTTGTTGGTGTAGCGCATATTATATGAAATTATGATCCATTGAATCATTTTTGAACTAGTCTATTGACATTTATTGAAAACACCGCAATTCTAGTAATTAGTTGTATTATCATATTTTCTTATTAGTAGTTTTTATGTTTTGGCCGTTTTCTATAACATTGTCAAAATGTGGATTTTATTTGATGGATTCTAGAATGTTGTTAGTGTTAAAAAGGAATTTCAGTTAGTTGCACAAATATTATGTTGTAACATAATATACAATTTCTTGCAAGTTTGTTCTTGCACATTGATTCTCTCTGTTACCTAATTATACACTACAACATTTTTTACTTTTGGCTGCAAAAAAAATTACAACCATAGATGAAAAATATGTTGTCTTAGGTTAAGGCTGCACTTAGAAAAAATGCAACCTTATCCAATGTATGGAAAAGTTTAGCTATATTTTTAATGAAATTTCACTACAAAATTAATATGCAACCATAAACTATATGGCTGCAATCTTTAATCATATGGCAATATTTAAAATGTGCAGCTAAAAAGTATATGATAGTAACACATATAATCTTTTAATATGCAATAAAAATGTGCAAATTTAACAGCAACCTAGAAAGTATAAACCATGCAAAGTTTACAAGAATTTATAGCATTTATATATTTTTTTGAATTACATTTTATTATTGAATAGAAAACAAAGCCAAAGTAACTAATAAAGAAACAAAGACAGCAAAACCCAGAAACAAAGACAACATCTAGATAGCACAAGACTCAGCCCCAAGAGACAGTAACAAGGCACAAAGAAAACCATAAACAAATGGAAAAACAAAATAGAACAACTATTAAAAGGACATAGAAATCAAATCCCGAAACAACACAAAGCAAGAAGCCGAAATAGAGCAGCAAAGAAGATCGGACAAACATCACCAATCAAAATCCCAAAATAGTTTGTTGCCGTGTGGATAAGAATATATTGCAAAAGCGGCATTACTTGGTACCTGCAAGTTACAATATCAATCATTGCTTCAGCTCTTTTAATCTAGTTGGGTGTCTAAAGGAAAGTAAGTATATTGATCACAAGACATTCCAAAAATCCAATATCATAATTGACAAATATAAGTTAACAACTAAGAAGAGAGTAGTGGTAGTCATCATTATCAAGCCGATTTTTTTCATCACAAATGCAGTCTAGACTTATCTTTTGGATGCTAACCTTTACTTAGAAACCATGATTTGAGAAGTAGCATGAGGGTTTGGTGATCTTAAAATTGGTTGTTTTTTCTTAAAAAGCTAAATAAAACAAACCATTTCTATCTCCTTCCACCCTAATTTTATTTATATGTACCTACACCCCAAATAAGAAAATAAACCAAAAAATAGAAAAAAAAAAGCCCATTTATGCTTAATGTAGAGTGTGTACTTTATTAAATAACACTATTTCACAACTACTAATATACAAATTCACACTACTTATATTATAATAAATTAATAATATAGCTAGCATTAAAATCCCAAGTTGTAAAAAACAAAGAGTAATTACCTCTAGAAGTTCTCTTAAAACAGCTTCTTCTGCAGCAACCTTAGCTCTTAGAAATCTTGATGGAGATGATAGAAAATACCCTAAAAAAGAAACTTGAATAAATTTCATAATACTACCATGTTCTTTGGCAATTTGGAAAAATCAAGAACGAAAAATCGACATATGAACTATTAAAAACTCTAGAAAATTTAGCTTAGTTAAACATAAAACATGATTAATAGCAAAAAATGACATGATAAATGAACCATACGTTGTTCCGTATGATGAGAACTCAATAAAGATGTATCACAAATAATTTGATTATAAATATCACTGAAGACACTACCATCAAATCAATTCCCCACATCACAGATAATTTATACATTGATTATTTGCTCCATTTCTTAGCAACCAGTCAATGATGATTCATTAAGCTGCAAAATATTATAAGTCAAGAAACTTGGGAATCAAAAGAAAATAAAAAATAGTTGCAATAAATAATACCATTTGTGAAGAAGTTAATAGCTTGGGATATTTCCTCTACATTTCGTCCACTAACTTTCTATATTGAAAAGAAAAGAAAATATATTATTAACAAAATAACTTACAAGTTAACAGCATCATAAATAAAAAATACTTAGTATAATGGAAGAGAAAAGGAAAGATGTAAAGGAAAATACATCATTTGCCTCTTCCTCTACCAACCACAAATAATGTTTGATGCATGATAAGGAGTGCCCTATTATCTTATGATGCAAAAGAAAAATAAAATAAAGTTGGTTGCAATTTAAACTTCCTAATTATGTTTCTTACATAAATTAATCACCTTATGACAAAATAATAAAGAATTTACTAATAAACCAGATTAAAAAACTAGTCTATTGGTCTATTCATTCATAAAAGTTGACATGGCAGTATGGGAACCAAGTGATTGCTGGTATAAATTAAGAAATAGATTAATGGAAGAAAGAAAAAAGAAATGAAGAAGAGACACAGATATTTAAATAGTAGCCCAATGCTATTAAGAGCCTACACTAGTAGATACATTCAATTGAAGGCAAAGAAACTGAAATTTGCTTTAAATTGCCTAAAGTTGTTTTACTGGAAAATTCAGAGTCAGGCCATTCAATGCATTTCTAGTACTCTATATCAATATAAAGTTAATGAACACCATCTCTACCTTGAAAGCCAAATTTAAGAACTTGAAAATTTAACTAGAACATAAACATTTAGATCATGAAGAGCTATCATCTACAAACTACAGAAAAAGTCTTTTTACCATAAACTAAGGAGCTTATTTTCTCCTTTCGTAGGAGAAGGTGCTCACATCGGTGCAAGGTATTCTTTATACTTCTAACCTTTAATTTAATAGCTCTTCATTTTATGAAATCATGCTCAACTTTAATCTTATTGACATCATGACACAAAATCCTAACTAGATGTTCACAAAGAAAAAGGTGCAAAGTTCTCGGCTTTTATTCACAACTAGTGCTTAAATCAATAAATCATCTCAAAGTCCCTAATTAGTATTATAACAAACCCTAATCTAAACTTGAACTAAGTAAATCATGATCAAAATTTAAAAAAAAAATGATAGAACAGAGAAAGGGTACCTTAATCAAGGATTATATGAATTGTTGGGATGAGCCTTGCAGCCAATTGAGATTGGTTAAAGCATGATTCCAATCATGCAATAATATCATTCATGCTGAATGATTAGAGGTTTTTCTTCATCAATAAGACGTTAATTATAATTGGTTATAAGTCTAATTAAATGAAGTCCATGAGATTAATATGCCTTACAAGAAACTATAATGGGTTGTAATTATGAGATCCCTATGTATCAAAGCATAATCTCTAGATGTTCTTGGTCAATGTATCATTGAGACTAGACATCAATGATACTTAGAAACCGGATATCAATGATACTTAGAGACTGGTATATTCTATGTTTCTTACTTGAGAAGTAAGCAACTGTTCTCATAGGTTGAAGTATAAAGATACTTGGAACTAAAATGTAGGTGCTTGGCTATGAGAGCAAGTTCACTGAACATGACCCACCATGAAAAGTGCATTTAGTATTTCACTCAAGTGTCTATGCAATACTTCTCATGTGTCAGTTGTGTAAATACTCCTTAGACTTGAGACACCAAGTTGTCTTATGTGTGGAGTGTTATGCTTTGGTTTCATCCCTATGGGTGCCTAACCAAAGATGCTAAAACAGGATGCTTTTGGGTATAGCATGAAGCATATGAAGGCAAATGAGTAGTCAAGAAATGAATCATCACCCCAAGTGATTTAGGGGACATATCCTAACAGTTCTTGTTTGATATTAGCTTGTTGAAACCTTGGCCAAAGTGACTTGGAGATTATGAAAAAGAGCTTCATAAGTCGCTATAAAACTAATGATCTAACTTCAAGAACGAATATGGAGATCAATAAGAGTAGACACTGCACCATACTCTTTTCATTTTTAGGATTTATAATGAAGGAATGAATTACACTGATAGACTGTACATTGAATGGTTATCAAAGAACCCTTTGACTCTTCTAACAATTGGGTAGCCATGATGCATTGCTAGATGTCAATCTTGGTCTATGGAATTGAATTAATTAATTTAATAAAAGTTATAATTCAATTCGATTGCCAACATGTTAAGAACCAAATGGGTCACACACAATAAGTTGCATTAAAAATTAAATTGGGAGTGTGATGATTTAAGTTGTACTTAAATCATACATTAGGTTTTTAACTTCTAAGGACTTAATTAAAATATTTTAATTAAGTATAAGGCCAATATTATAATTAGTTATAATGTTAAAGCCTTAATTGTAAACAAATAAAGAAAATTTAATTTAATTTTAATTTACAATGACTTGATTAAAAAAGTTTAATTAAGTGTTAGGTCAATATTATAGGGAGTCATAATGTTGAGGCTTTATTTGTAATTTAAGAAGTTAATTAATCTAGATATTAATATCACATTTCAACTACTCCTCATAATACAAGTGAAACACAAAAGTTAGTTTTTTGAGTTATCAAAAAACTTTTTGAGTTATCAAAAAACTAACAAGAAAGCTTAACTGCATACTTTCTTGAGTGACTTTAAAAATAGCTTTTCAACTTTGTGATTCGGTTAGGAGGAGTGTGATTGTGTGGAGAGGACAAGTTGTTGTCTAACTTGCTAGCATAAAGGCATAGTTGAGAAAGCTCCCTCCTTGTGAGGGTTCAAGTGTCACGACCCGGAACTCCCTATCGAGCCCGTGACAACCGCCGTGAGGCCTCGACAAACATTCTTCACCCCAAATGTCGATCGAAATCTCGCAAGGCTATCGTATCAGCTTTAGCACTTTCTCGGTGAGCAATAGTTATCAAATATCAAAATTCGAAGTGTAAAGCTCGACTTTCTAAAATACTATTCATGACGTACATGTGATGATAGCATGATTGTATGCTAGGAGAGTCCCGAAAAATTTACAAAAGTCGGTATTGTACCTAAAGGTACAACAAAGTTGATTTAATCCTCGAACTAGATCAAATAGGAATTTTAAGGTGATATTAAGATCATCACAGTCCAAGGATGACTCAAAATGGTAATTCGTAGTTCGAGGATCAATTTGGAGTCGAATCGAAATTTTCACTATCTAGGGGTAAAACGATCATTTGCCACTTGGGGACAAAATGAGAACTTTAGTGTAAAGCCCGACCTTATAAAATACTATTCATGACTTACATGGGATGATAGCATGATTGCATGCTAGGAGAGTCCCGAAATATTTACAAAAGTCGGTATTGTACTTAGAGGTACAACAAAGTTTATTTAATCCTCGAACTAGATCAAATAGGAATTTTAAGGTGAGATTAAGAGTTTCACAGTTCATGGATGACTTAAAATGGTAATTTGGAGTTTGAGGATCAATTTGGAGTCAAATCGGAATTT
>NC_030858.1:13202775-13206542 GCF_000208745.1 Theobroma cacao | reverse complement strand
GTAAATTCTCTATTTGATCTAGTTCGAGGTTTAAATCAACTTTGTTGTACCTCTAGGTACACCACCGACTTTTGTATTTTTTTTTTTTTGGGACTCTCCTAGCATGCAAACATGCTATCCATCACGTGTATGTCATGATAAATATTTTTATAGAGTCGGGCTTGTCATCTTCTCCCCCACTTGAATCAACCATATGATCTTTCTTCTTGACTGATTTCGACATCCGGCTAAATATTAATATTTTAAAAATTTTATCTTGTCTCCTTGGTACCTGAAATACCTTATTATGCCTCACTTGACTTCTGAATTGCCTTTTATCTCACAAATTCTCCTCTGATAAAATTATTATTATTTTATTGTTATTTTCTCACTTACGGAATATTTTATCCTAAACTACTCCTTTCGTGTCTTATCACTTTTAAACATTTTAATTGACTTCAATTTGCATTCGCTCAACTTTATTTATCACCATATGAAAGTATGGGGTATTTCAGTACAGGATTTGGCATGAGCCAAGTTTTGAGTAATTCACGAGCCATATTGATTATTTGGTTGAAATGAATATTCGTGATGTGAAAAATTTGCTGAAGTTAATTATTTTTTAATTGTCTCAATTTACTCACCTTTAGATAGTTTAGATGGTGTTTGTTTACTCACTGAGATTTTATAATCTCACCACCCTCAATTCCCCACATTTCAGGTTCGAGATAACCGATAGATGGCCAATTGCATCAAGGACTTCAGTTAGCCTTGCATTGTCAAAATTATAGGTTCACAGACTCGCATCTTATTGGTTAGTTGGGGGCCCACGTGTCATTGTAAAAGTAATTTTATACTTTCGTTGTCTGATTTAAACTATGTATGAACATATTTAGCTTTTACACTATGTTTTTGGCGAGTTTCGATATTATCGAAGAAAAATGATGAAAATGCCCCTATGAGCCAGAAAATAATATTTTATTGTTTTGATTTGGAAACGACTTATGATTTTTTTGAAATGCAAGATTTAATAACTGTCGCTCACCGGGGAGATGCGGAAGCTGATGCTAAGCCTTGCAGGGTTCCGATCGGCATTCGGGGTAATGAGTGCCTATCGAGATGTCACGGCGGTTGTCACGGGCCCGATGGGAGTTTTGGGTCGTCACAGTGCGATTCTTAGACCATTGAAAAGCTACGAGATAGAGCTACAACTTTTATGAAGATAACTTTGCCCAATTCTTCTTGAAGATGGAGAAACTTGCATTGGAAATTGATGGAATGCAATTGTTAGCAAGAAGAAAACATGAAGCCACTAGAGCGTCGTTGCTTAGATGGGGTGTGCTGCGACGTTGAAGAAGAAATTTTGAAAAAATGGTTGCAAGAAAGAAAGTTATGTAGGCCAACTTATATCTATTAGGCTCAACACTTATTCTAAGCCTAAATTAAGAGTTTTTAGGCAAAAGTAGTTTAGTTTAGGGAAAATTAGGTTAAGTTTTGGTTATAAGTAGTTAGCTTAAGAAGAAGTTAGACACAAAAATTGAAGAAAAATCTTGAGAGAGATTCAAGAAGCTAGAAGTTGAGGCTAAAGATTGAAGATCAAGTTTGTAAAAATTAGTTTATTTTATTCTTCCTTAGCTTTTATTATTCTTCTTACTCTTGATGGCTAAACTTCATATGTTTTTATTTCCTTTTACAATTATGAGTAGCTAAATTTATTTTTCTAAGATTGCAATTGAACGCAAATGTAGTTTAATTTTTAATCTCTTTTTAGCTTTTTTTTAGTGGGATAGAATTGTTTATTCCAATTTGTTCTTAATACTTTTAATTAACTGACCACCAATTAAATTGATTTAAAAACCTAAACAAACTTGGGAAAGGGAGTTTAGTGTAGACTAAAATTGGAATAGCATATGATCATATTTATTTGCTTGAATGAATAAATTGATTTGTGTATAGGATAAGAATATACCTATATGTTATATGTAGTTAGTATTAGAACCTAAACCTAATGAATCTATTTTAATTTCAATTCACATAGGAATATAGTGTTTTGGTTAAAGTAGATATTTTTATAAAAAAACTTAGGAGAGCATTATAAATAATTGAGGACTCTAGGTTAGCAATTCAACCTATTAGAATAAGTTAAGAGAGAGAGGTAAAATTTAAATGAAGTGTGAAGGATATTGTAATCTTAGGCTTTTTCAATTTGATTTTTATTCCATTATATTTTTGCTTAGATTTTTAAGTAGTGTTAATTAGTTTAGTTTTAGTTGATTAATTTTTAGTTAATTTAATTATCCAAATTTTAATTGTTTAAATAAAACTAAATTGTTTTAATTTTAATACTTAGTGAATTTTTAAAACAATTCTCTGAGAGATCGATACTTTGCTTACTAATATACTATCTGTTCTATATGTATACTTGCTTAGGTAGAATTTTAACTAACAACCTTTAATCAGTAACTCAATTTTCATGTCATGATAATTGATGAACTTGATTTATTTACTTTTATTTTATTTTTAATATTTTCAACTTTAAACTTTTTCCTTATTTAATATTTTCTACTTGGAGATTTTGATTTAGAGTTTAGCATCTTAGCCATTTTTGTTGAAAGCAACAAAATAAGGATTTGATTAAGGACCTCAAGTTAGTTATTACTTATTTATTTAGGGATTGCTTCTCTACAAATTATTTGTGCTTTTTTTTTACTTAGATTGTAAAGCCCAACCTTATAAAATACTATTCATGACATATATGTGATGATAGCATGATTGTATGCTAGGAGAGTCCTGAAAAATTTACAAAAATCGGTATTGTACCTAGAGGTACAACAAAGTTGATTTAATCCTCGAACTAGATCAAATAGGAATTTTAAGGTGAGATTAAGATCGTCACAATCCAAGGATGACTCAAAATGGTAATTCGGAGTTTGAGGATCAATTTGGAGTCGAATCGGAATTTTCACTGTCTAGGGGCAAAATGGTCATTTGCCACCTGGGGACAAAATGAAAATTTTAGAAAAGATTTTTTTGACCCCATTTGACTTATTGGAGTATAATTTGACTTATTGGAGTATGATTTGAGGTTTAGAAATGGAAAATTTTAATTTCGGTATAATTTGGAGTAAAAGGGTAAAATGGTAATTTTGCCACCCTAGGGGCAAAATTGTAATTTTCCACCATCAGGATATTTTTTCCAGCACATGGTCTTCCTTTATCTTCATCTTTGACCCTTGACTAATCATGTGGTGGAGATAAAATGTTTAAATTTTTAAAATTTTAAAAATAAACCGATAAGAAAATGCCATGTGTCAAGCTTAGGATAATTTAATATTTAACTTAAAAATCAGCATAAATAGCCCATTATTCTCCAAATATTCGGCCAAGCAAGGAAGAGAGAGAAAGAAAGGAAGAACAAACCCTAGGTGAGGAATTTCAAGAGAAAAAGTGTGGAAAATCAAGGAAAACAAGTGAAAAAGGTAAGATTTTTCAACTTAAGCTTGAAATCTATTTTCCTTAAGCATTTCTCCTTATTTTCCATGCTTAAATTACATGTTTTTATGATGAATTGTTAGCTGATCAAAATGGGTTAGGAGAGAGAAAGTTGTTAGATTAATTTGATTTTAAGTTATGTTAGTGTTTTTAGTTAGTTTAGCATATTTAGAAACAAAACAATAAGAAAAGAATTTATTTTCCTCCCACAACCATTAATGGCCGAATTTACCATGTATGAGTGAAGATGAGTTTATTTTTATTCTAGGAGGAAATTGGTTTAAGAAAATAGATGA
>NC_030858.1:13191866-13202113 GCF_000208745.1 Theobroma cacao | reverse complement strand
ACTGGCTTATGATAAATCGAGCATGATTGGCTAGTTGGCAATTGTATTGAAATGCGAATTGTTTGGTTACCTTGAAAAACTGCGAATTACAAAATTGCCATATCATGTTATTGAGTTTTATTATATGGTGGATTATATATTAATTAATCACTGCAGTAGGGGGTTTCTGTGGACCAACCTTTTAGAGGGGCACGGTAAACCCCATTATATTCTTACCTCGAACGGAGAGGCACGTAGGGTATCTCCTGGGATAAAGCTTAGGGTTCACTTCACGCCAAACCATCACGTGAGGGGGAACTCAGCCAACGCCAAGGAATGGCTATGTTTTCAAAACAAAAACATGATTTATGTGAAATGTGAATTTTAATAGCCTTGGCGATCTCGGTAGGATGCCTCGGCCAAGGTGTCCCCGAGAATGGATTTATGGCACAAGCCTAGTTTTTATGAGATTTATAAGCCTCTTTACGTATTTTAAACGAAATGTATTCTAATGCTGAGAGTCAGTTTAAGATGATTTATTTTATTGTCTCCATGTACTCAACTCTAGATATTTATGATGATGTCTGTTTACTCATTGGGATTTTATAATCTCACCACCCTCTTTTCCACCCATTTCAAGTTCAGTATAGACTGTAGATAGCTGATCTCATCGAGGACTATCATTGGATCTGCATTTTCCAAACCATAGGTTCACAGTCCTCTTTACTTTTATTTATTCGGGGGCCCTCTTGCTATTGTAAATTAAATATTTTGGCTTACTGTATTACAGTATGTATAAATTTATTTAGCTTTTACGCTATAAAAATTATTCACGTATAACTCTATAAATATTGTTTTATAAGAAAATAGAATATTTTACTTAATATTTTTTTATTTTCTTATTATATTCAAACAACCATAATTTCATTTTTAATGAAGATTTTAGACTTTTAAACTCATTTTGAATATGAATTATGTGTTTTGTACTTGTATATTACGTTTTAGCCAGTTTCAAAATTTTTGAGAAAAATGACCAAAATACCCCTGTGAGACAAAAAATTAATATTTTATTTATTTTTAGTTGAAAACAGTTTAAAATCTTTTAGAACACGATATTTGACAATGGTTGCTCACAAGGGAAATGAGAAACTGATAGTAAAGCTTTGCGAGGTTTTGGGTTAACATTCCGGGCAATGAATGTCTACCGGGACACCGCGACGGTTGTCACGGGCTCGAGGGGAGTATCGGGTCATGACAATTCTTGTGAACAATTAAGCTTTTTATTCAGCGATTGCTTCCTCATTAAATTGTTTATTGATATTGTATTTAATTTTTGTTACTAATTTTAGGGGATAGCTTCCCCATTGAATTGTTTATTGATAGCACTTAATATTTTTTAGGGGATTGCTTCCCCATTGAGATTTTTGTTATCATATTTTTAATTTTTGTTTATTGTTAAGTTTATCTAGAAATTGGGATTATTGTTAATTCTTTTAAGTACATTATTAAGATTGATTTCTTTGAATAATCTTAAGGATTTTTAAATTCTGAAAATGGATTGTCATGAATAATAAGAGAATTGAATCTTATTTTAAGAAAAGAATTCTTCCACAAAATGTTAACACTCTTGAGTCTTTTACTCCCAATGTTAATCCTTTTCCAAAATATTCATTATTTTGTAATGTTAGGACTTATATTCCCAAGTCTCAACCTACAAAAGTCCCAAGGATTGAATTTGAAGAATTCAATATGTCTCTTTTGGAACGAGATCTTGGATTACATAAACCAATAGTAGCCTATCTAGTTAATCAACAAGATGAAGCTCGTCGAGCTTATATAAATGTTGGACCACATAGATTCAGTCCTTCTAATACTGTTGGCTCCATTAGTTTTTGATGATAATAAAATATTCCCACTCATTTATGTCTAACTTTACTACTTGAGTGTGGAGGACAAAAATGTATGTCATTAATAAATTAATCACTAAAAAGCAAATATCAAAACTCATAAGAATAAAGAGCTACAATTGAGCCACAAAACAAAAGCCTTTCAATCGGATAATCAAGGGAGTTAGTCAACTAAAACTCAAAAATGAAGATGGGTCAGTTCAAAGACAGAGACGACTTAATCGACTAAGAAGCATAGTTAGTCGACTAAGAGCTTACTACCAAAAATCGAGTTCAGAGATAGAGACGAATTAATCGATTAAGAAGCATAGTTAGTCAACTAAAAGCTTCTTGCCAGAAACTGGGTTCAGAGACAAAGACGACTTAATTAACTAAGAAGTATAGTTAGTCGACTAAGAGCATTCTGTTTGAAGATTTGAATTTGAATACTAGAAGATAAATTAACGGCTAGAACTGACTCCAAACTGTTTCCCAATGGTCAGAAACTGTCGAACATCCATCAGAGTTGGTTTTTCAAGTATATAAGGCACACCCAGCGGTTAAGAAGAAGATTAAATGCTTCCAAGATCAAAAAGAGCTCAAAAATAGCAAAAACTCTCTACATACTTTTTACACTTCACTTTTATCCTTGTAATAGAGTTAAGCACTTTATCTTGTACCATTTAGATCAGGTTAGTGATCATAGGTACATCTTTATTTTTGTTCTCCTTGATTACTTAGAGTGTGCGAGTCACTCTAAGGGGATTGATCAAGCTTGGGTTAGCTTGATTGGGTATATAGGTTCTAACTCAGCCTAGGAAAAGTTAGTTTTGGGTTTTGGTTGATCCTAAGAAAAATCATTGTTAAAGGTTGTGGCTGAGCCTGTGCAAAGCCATTGTAAAAGCTTGGTGGGAGCTTGGGAATTCCACCGTTTATAGTGATTTGGTTTGGAAAATCCTTGATTGAACAATCAAGGTAGTGGATGTAGGTCTTTAACCGAACCACTATAAATCTCTGTGTATTGTCTCCTCTGTTTTATTTTTCATTTTCATTCTTTCTAAATCATTCCTTCATCTTGCATCGAACTTCTCATTATTGACCTTCAACTTGCCTCCAATTAGAAATCAAGTTTAGTGAGAGCCAAAAAATGCTATTCACCCCCTGTCTAGCACATTTATTTGGGACCAACAAATACTTCTCAATAAGTAGAAGACAATGGTAGGCGATTTATCCTCAAATGGTTAGATTTATTTCCTGACTGGTTGAATTCTTACTGACAACAAAGGCTACTTATTACCTTCCATGCTTTCTTTTTCGCAAACCACCTGGACGGAAAGATCAAAGTGCATTCATATCAAAAGGCTTCCATAATTGGAAGAAAGTGAATTGTAAAGAGAAGTGTACTTTTACAGTCCATGAAGGAAAAAGGTCCTAATTCTTCACATAGGCAAGCAATAGCATCTTGTAAAGTTTTGATGAATTCATTACAACATATTAACAAAGATTTTGAGAAGCAAAAATCTAAAGAAATTGCAAAGAATCGTTTATGACTTCCAAAAAATCTCTATGGATGTTGCTAAATATCTCACATGCCAAGCATCAACTTTCCGAAGCCACGATGAAAGTGTAGACTTGTTAAATCGAGGAAATTTTATTAAAGGCATAAAACTTATATCCAATTATAACAAATTAGTTGTAGAAGTTGTTTTAGAAAATGCTACACAAAATTCCACCTATACCTCGCCCATTATTTAGAAGGAGATATTAGCCATTTTTGCAATAAATGTTCAAAACTTTATCAGAGAAGAGATTGGTGATGCAAAATATTGTATCATAGAAGATAAAACTCACGACAAATCTTCACAAGAGCAAAGTGTGAAACCCTCAACTTTAGTTGAATAAATCCTTAGATGAGCTTTAGACATCTATCATACTTGATTTCGTTTATTGGTTATAGTCCCTTCCATGTATTCTTTTCTCTTTTGTGGCTACTATCTTGGTTGGTTGTCATTGTGAAGTATAAATTTTTTTAAGTTTGGAAGGGGTCAAAATAGGTGATTTTTATAAAATAATCTATTGGAAATAAAAAAATAACAGTAATGGTTCCCTTGATATTTACATGACCAAAAATTATTTTTTTTCATAATTTTTAAACTACGTTTGCTATGGTAAATGAGAGTCGTAAATTTAATTTCAGTTGAACTTTTTCGATTTTGTTATTGAAACCAAAACTTAGATTTTGATATTTTTGGAATTTTATGTTTTAGATATTTTTATTAGATTCAAATGAGGGATGTTTGCTTATTTACATTTGTTAATATATCGATACTTTTGAGGTAAAGAGCATTCTGTTGAAAATGTATCAATATATAAATGTATCGATACTTTTGAGGCAGTGAGCATTTTATTGCATTTCCATCAATACATTTGAGCATGTATCGATAGATAGAGTTTGACTTTGTAAATTTTGACTATTCTCTAGAACATGTATCGATAGATTTAGACCAAAATGCATTTTTCAAAGTCTTTTTTAATTGTTTTTCTTCTCAAACTCATTTGAAAATGCTGAGTGAAGTCTAGACTTTACTTTTCAAGTTTTAAAAGAAATTTTGATCATTTGCTTTTGTTATTTCAAAACATGAGATCAATTTGAAAGCTATAGGACTAACAATCTCCCCCTTTTTGATATGACAAAATGATGAGAAAATTTGTTTAAACTTTTGAAGATAGACTCTCTTGAATTTTAATGATTTAAAAGTTGTGTGTAGATTTTCGAATTGCTTTCCCTTAATCTATGCTCCCCCTCAATTTATGGTCTTTTAAAAAGTTTCTAGTTTTGAAAGCAATTTGTTTATTAACCCTGTTCTTCCCCTTTTCGTTATATCTTAAAAAAAAGTTAAGTGTGAGAAAGGGAAAGCAAATCAAATTTGAAAGTGGAAATGAATGTAAAACTCATGTCAAAGTAACTTAAAAAAAATGGCTAACTTCAAGCCAAAACAATATCGCAGAAAATAAAAGTAGTAAGGACAAAATTAATGATAATAAGAAGAGTAAAAATAACAAACAATAAGAAATAAAAACACAGTAGAAATGAAATATTAACATTAAAAGAAATAACATGTCTAAGAGCAAAATGTAGCATAAAAAGATTAAACATCCCAAAATCGACCGACCATGACCATCCAATATAGTGAAGAAAAAGTTAAAATGATAACACTACAAAAGTAAAATTAGAATGAAAATGATATATGGAGGTAGCCATCCAATCTGAAAAGGCAGGAAATGTTAAAAGGAGGCAATGTCCCCTATGAGGAACTCACGACAGTGGTGGAAAGTGAGCTTAGAACTACTCCTCAAGAAGCTGCTGATGATGCAATAGCTCATGGTTCTACACCTCCAAAGCATCCAACTTGCTAACCACTCAAGCATCCATAGATTCCATATATCATAACAATCGAGTAAATGCTTGCTTGAAATCAAAGGTAGTGGACATAGGTGGAAAGCTGGGAGTGACACTAGGACCGACACTAGAGGCAACACTAAGTTCAGCATTGGTCTCATCATTCCCCTCATCCTCAATTATGTCAAGCTCATTTGCAATATTTTTATGCACCCAAGTGTTGTTAACAAGCACAAAACCAAGCTTGCTTATGGCATACTTATTAATTACAGTGTGCATGGCATGTGATTTTGGTGGATTGCATCTAGTAGGAATGCCCACCAAATCAATGATGGCAATGGTGGCCATGCCATAAAGTAGCGTTTTATGGGATTTGTTAATTATTTTCAGCCTTTAATCAAGGATAAATTTGAATAGATTGATATAATCTCAGGAATTGATACAATAGAGAAACCAAAAATCTTCATTTTTGACAATGGAATAATTTGTACTGTTAGGGCGAATGGTGTGTGATAGGATAAGGTGAAGGATATGGTCATGAAACGACAATTGTTTGACACTAGTGGTACCTTTATCACTGATGGGAAGATAAGTGTAAACAGTTAACAAGATCTCATTGCTACATACGCCCTCGACATAATCTTTATCCCCCTGACGAACATCGAAACCTAGACCAAGTCTGGGGCATGCTCAACTACTACAATGCCCTTGCCCATAATAGAGGTAACAAATCTATCAATCTGTTCTACAAGTTCATTGTCCTCATAATCCTAAAATTTGGTAGTGGCATTGAAATAAAACAATTGGACTAGGTTTGCATAGTATTTATAGTTCATTGATAGGTACCTAAACTAACTTAATTCTCGAAAGTTATCAATATATGGAAAATTACTACGCTCGAGATAGTTAAAATCAATTACCCTTCCCAACTTGACATCCCATTTGGCATAATCCTTCTCAGACTTGTGCTCTAGGGACAAGTGAGAGAAATTTCTCTTGAACAATTCCTCATCATGTCGTAGTGCTAGTGCTGGTGGTTAAGAGGTGGAGGCATTGCCATAGTCTGAGTCCTAGTGATAGCTAGCAGTGTGCTTAGTTCATTTGGATTGGGAAGCCATGTGATTTTTTATGTTGGGGAGTTTTTGAGGAAAAGGGATTAATAGAAATGATAGAGGAGGTGTAAGAAGGCATTTAACCAGTGTAAGTTGGATGAAAAATTGATGAATTCATCAAATTAAGGAATTGCAAATCTAAGGTTTCAAAAAGAAAAATTTTTGGGATTTCTGGTGAAATCGTGTCACAACCCAAACCCGGGGATCCATGATGGATGCACGAGCCCAACAAGCAAGCCCATTAGACTAGAGCAAGCCTCAAAGTTCACAACTAGATAACTCAAAGCCAAGGGATTCCACAATCAAATATTCACAATAAAACTAAATATATTACATTATCCCTGGTATATAATTCATAACAAATGTTCATAAGGCCATACATTGGCCATTCAAGGCGGGTTTGTACATAACAACCCTTACACATAAATTCATATGGTACAATGTGCCTACATACACAACAAACCAAGTTCGAAGCGAAAGCTCGTGACTGACATAGCGAAGTGACACAACGGATGGCGACTTATTGGATGCCAAAATTGGTCTATTGCTGGATGACCTTTACCACACAACTCTGTGGCTTATTTATCTGCACTTGGTATGAAAATGGGTAAGTACTATAATACTTAGTGAATGATGCCGATAAACAAAATCATACATATATATATAATCACATAATGAATATTGCACTCTTGATGTAACCACATAATTCAACAAACATCTCCAAACATAAGGCATATCATTATCCCTAAGTCTCTAAGGTGATGGCATATAATCATTTTCAATGTCTCCAAAGATCATCACACATATCACTAGGCTTACCCTCGAAGCCGATCAAAGTTATTCACATTATTTTCTTTAGCAAACTTTAGTCGTTAGAGTCTCACATCATAATCATATCACATTTATCTAAGCCTCTCCATGGCTGTCTCACGTCATATGAAAATCAAATCAATAAGTGGTTCTCCCCTAGACATAATCAAATCATGCTCGATGCCCAACCAGTGGAGAATCAAATCAAGATTAGGGTAAAGTCACTGGCGAAGAAACAAATCAAGCACATGTCGAAGCAATGGGTAGAAAACAAATCACACACAGTGTCGAAGTAGCTGGCGGAGAATCAAATCATCAGCCAGAGTAATCTCCCAATGTCGGTATCACCTGGAGTAATCTCAATAGATGGCATCAAAGCATAGAATCACAGGCAGAACTAATACCACTGTCTCTATTTACCACCATCCCTGTAGGCACACATGTAGTCATAAGGGGATGGAACTCCACTCAACCACAAATCATATCAAAGTCCGAAATTCATCCCTCAAACAGAAACACAAATCCATAAATAAGTTCATCATGCTTTTATTATTCACATTTTCCTGATCAAACCTTAGTGCACATTCATCGAGCTTCAATCGTCTTTAAGCTCAATTAGATTCTAAGTGCCTTTAAATCTTCAAGGCAATCTACTCCTAAGGGTTCATCATAGCCTTTAGACATCCTTGTTTAGACACATACAGTATAGGCCACCAATGTGGCTCACATCATAGCCC
The DNA here is from genome assembly GCF_000208745.1 of Theobroma cacao. Taxonomy (NCBI): domain Eukaryota; kingdom Viridiplantae; phylum Streptophyta; class Magnoliopsida; order Malvales; family Malvaceae; genus Theobroma; species Theobroma cacao. The sequence goes on along the minus strand of NC_030858.1, from coordinate 13,194,189 downwards.
ACAATCACACACGATTCGCATATATACATATACACATATATTATTCTCTAGCCTAAGTTCATTCGTCTAGGTATACATATTTCATTCTAATACTAATGCAGCACATCTATCATGCATCATGTATTACATGCATTTTATTTAAACTCACTCATAGTGACAAATTGGAGGTAATCCCAGCCAAGTTTCGATCCTTAGCCCCCAATCATCATTTTGCTTGCCAATGAGTTGATTTAACTCCATTTCCCCCTTTAAACACATCAAAACACCATAATATTAATTAAATCCTAACTTTCGAAAAATGTCAATTTTTCCACAATTAACTAAATCTTAACAATCCAACTATTTAAACTCAAATTCTTTATTAATGAGCTAAACCCATACCTTAGAAGCTGGATTGCATGAGTCTTAGCTCCAAAGTCTCTAATCTAAATCAAAAGGGGAAAATTATCAAATTTGAAGAAAATCAGATTTTTAAGGTAATTAACCTATTAAATTGAAAAGTAATGGGTAAAAATGTTAAATATTACCTCCAAGATGGTTTTTCAAGCTCCAAATAGCCTTAAATGGCTCTAAAAATCAATTTGGGGTTAGGATTTTGAGTTTTAAGATAGAGAAAGGGGGAAAAAGAGCTAAAAGAAAGGGTTGGGTGAAAATGGCCCGACACCTCTTTTTATTTTTACCTTTTGTCTATAATGTATCAATACATTTGCCCTAATTTCAAATGAATGTATCTATACATTGAGATAATCTATCGATACATTTCAAGTACAGTGGTCTTGGGTGCTCTCTGTTTCAAATTTATCGATACATGTTCATTCTTTGCGAAATCTATCGATACAGCATAAACTGTATCGATAGAATTCCTCCAAAATACCTTATATTGTTCTTCCTTCCAAAAATGTATTGATACATGAGGGGATGTATCAATACATTTTCCCTTATAGGCAATTTTAAGCTTTTAAAAATTTTCAAAAATTGAAGTTTAACTCTATACCTTAAATCAATCATTTAACTTAATCTCATACATATATTCTCACAAACATAACATCAAACTTAGATCAAAACCTCAAACTATGGAATTTATCACATATTTCCTCAAAATTTCACCTAAGTGTCAATATATGCACTCTCAAACACTTGGCATACATAGCATACCATCAAAGTCCTCAAGACTTCACATATTCATAAATCATCTTTAGTTTACTTAATTTACATCGAAAATTAAGGGTGTTACAAATTGGGTGTTTTAGGAAGGAAAAATGATATTTAAGTGAAGAAAACACCTAAGGAGTGTTTTAATTAAGGTCGATTTGAGAGAAAATCATTGAAAAATTTTAGGGGTTAAGAGAATTTGGAGAAGGGTGAGTCAAGGGATGAAAGAAAATGACTCGTTAAAGGCTTAAAACCCCACAATGTATCAATAAATGTTCTCGTGTATCGATACATTCGTGGTAGAGTTTTTATTTTTGGCTACTAGACAAAACATATCGATAGATTTAGTGATCTATCAATACATGTTCTTGCATGTATCGAGACATATATCACAAGATTTTAATTTTGACTACTGGATAGATTGTTTCAATAGATTTAAAGATCTATCAATGCATGTTCTTGAATATATCAATACATGAAGAAATGTATTCGATACATGAACTTTTGTAGCATTGAAAAAATTGATGTTTACTTCAAAAAATCCGTGATTCAGTCCAAACACTATGGGCAATCAAAATAATGTGAAATTTTTACTTGAAAATAGTTTAAAACGGTATCTAAAACCGGTGTAAGTAAATTCCGGACATTAAATCATGAATTTAGAAGGAAAAATTACTTCCTCAACAACTTTTCCATATACCTTAAGCATTAGATGGCTATGGCATGAATGCATATGAATGTATATATGTAAGTAAATTGCAATCATGCAAACTAATTTCAGAGACATGTTTGTTTGTATATTCTCAAGCAAGAATCAATTAACATGCAAAATTTTATCACAAAAGTTGGCCTTAAATTAAAATTACTCATGCATAAAACACTATACATGCTTAAACACCATGTGAGCAATGGTTAAAACTATACATTTTTCATACATTCAATATCACGACCCGAAACTCCCATGGAGCCAGTGACAACCGCCGCGACGTCCCGATAGGCACTCATTACCCCGAATGCCGATCGAAACCCCGCAAGGCTTAGCATCAGCTTCCGCATCTCCCCAGTGAGCGACAGTTATTAAATCTCACATTTCAAAAAAATCATAAGTCATTTCCAAATCAAAACAATAAAATATTACTTTCTGGCTCACAGGGGCATTTTCGTCATTTTT
>NC_030858.1:13184744-13190125 GCF_000208745.1 Theobroma cacao | reverse complement strand
TTTTTTGCCTTTTTATAAAGAAATAATAAAATAATAAAAACATGACACATGGCATTTCCTTATTGGCTCAAATTTTAAATATTTGACTTTTAATTCTTTAATTCTCCACCACACATTTCTCATGTTTATCCATTTCCATGATGAATAAAATCCCTTGGTCTTGACAAGTGTCGAGGTAAAAATTTACCGATTTGCCCCCGATGTGGCAAAATTACCATTTCACCCTTATACTCCAAATTATATCGAAATTAAAATTTTTCACTTCTAAACTTCAAATCATACTCCAATAAGTCAAATGGACCAAAAAAATCTTTTCTAAAAATTTTCATTTTGTCCCCAAGTGGCAAATGACCATTTTGCTCTTGAATAGTGAAAATTTCGGTTTGACTCCAAATTGATCCTCGAACTCCGAATTACCATTTTGAGTCATCCATGAACTGTGAAACTCTTAATTTCACCTTAAAATTCCTATTTGAACTAGTTCGAGGCTTAATCGACTTAATGGTACCATTAGGGGCAATATTATCTTTTAACGATTTCTCAAACTTCCTAAATATGTAACCATTCTATTGAGCATGTAAATGACGTCGTAATTATTTTATAGAACAGGGTTTGACATTCAACATGTTATAGAAATATTTATCTTACTTAACCACCCTTTTCTCTCTCTCTTTTTTTTGGCTAAGATGGATTCATATGACCTAATTCACTTCTAATTTTGCAAAATTGTTTCCTATCAAGTGCTTTTGTAAAAATGTCAGCCAATTGATCTTTTGTACCTACATATTCAAGAACAATATCTCTTTTTAAAACATGATCTCTAATAAAATGATGTTTTATGTCAAACCTTGTTCCATAAAATAATTACGACGTCATTTACATGCTCAATAGAATGTTTGCATATTTAGGAAGTTCGAGAAATCGTTAAAAGACGATATTGCCCCTAATGGTACCATTAAGTTGATTAAGCCTCGAACTAGTTCAAATAGGAATTTTAAGGTGAAATTAAGAGTTTCACAGTCCATGAATGATTTAAAATGGTGATTTGGAGTTCGAAGATCAATTTGGAGTCAAACTGGAATTTTCATTATCTATGGGCAAAATGGTCATTTGCCACTTGGGGACAAAATGAAAATTTTTAGAAAAGATTTTTTGGCCCCATTTGACTTATTGGAGTATGATTTGAGTATTGGGGTATGATTTGAGGTTTAGAAGTGAAAAATTTTAATTCAGGTATAATTTGGAGTACAGGGGCGAAATGGTAATTTTGCCACCCCGGGGGCAAAATGGTAATGTTGCACCCCTAGAACATTTTTCCAGCCCAAGGTCTTTACCCATCATCATTTTTGACCCTTGAATAATGTGTGGTGGAGATTTAAAGCTTAAAAGATAAGAATTTAAAAGAATGGACCAATCATGGAATGCCATGTGGCAAGTTTAAATTATTATATTATTTAACTATAAAAATCAGCCCACGCCACCATTTTCTCTTCATTATGGCCGGCCATAGCAAGAAAACAAAGGGGAAAGGAAGAACAAACCATAGGTGAAAAGAAATTCAAGAGAAAAGTGTGGATTTTCAAGGAAATCAAGTGAAAAAAGGTAAAATTTCTTGATTTTAGTTTATGAACTATTTTCCCTTAATTTTCATGGTTGAAAAGCATGTTTTCATGATGAATTCATGATTGGTCAAAATGGGTATGGATAGAGAAAGATGTTGGATTGAATTGATTTTAAGATATGTTAGTGTTTTTAGTTAGTTTAGCATATTTAGAAGTAAAACAACAAGAAAGGAATCCATTTTCCCCAAGAATCTTCATGGCCGAATCTTCTTTGATGTGTGTGGGTGATGGATTGTTATTATTTCAAGAGAAATGGCTTAGAAAATGATGAATAATGGTAAGAAATTAAGTAGGAAAAATCACGGTGTTAGTGCACTGTAATGGGCGAATTTTTCCATGAAGAAATGGGAGGGTTTTGATGCTGAAATTGGTGTTATTTGAATAATGTTTGGTGAATTGAGGTACTAGAAATGAAATGGAGCAATTTGGAGCCAAATCGGACACAATTGTCATTTAATCGGGTAATAGGCCGAATTAGGTCAGCATCACATTTAAGCGATAGTCAAATAAGTTGCATATCATATCATGCATATACACCGAGCCTGAATTGATTTTATAATGGTTAAGCATTAATGTGATGAATTATGTATTGTACATTGTGGATAGGTGGTGAGTAAATTACACTGGTAAAAGTACAAAGATTGTGCTTGAAGACTGGGATTAGGAGTACATCGACTCCTAGAACTGTGAGTAAACTTATTATCGTCTTAATTATCTAGAGTAGTTTTATACAATTGTGTGATTTTATGGAAAATGGGTTTAAATGGTAAATTGTTATGTTTTAGGAGAAATTGTGATTTTATAAAATGATTTTATAAATTTTCTGAAAAATTGAATATTAGTTTTGAAAATAGAGTAATTGGAGACTGCCTGCTTGTGTTATAAATTGTGTTTTAAATTATATGGCTTATAGCAATATGTGACCATGAATGGCAAAGTCGGTATTTGTATCAAAATTATATATACTATGTATTCAGCCTTGAGAAGCTAGATTGCGATAAATTGCCATGTCATGCAGATAAAGATTTTATAAATCAGGTGGTAGATAAAATAATCCATAGTCACTGTAGTGGTGGGGGTTTCCGTGGACTGCCTATGAGAGGGGCACGGTAACCCAATTATATATTTATCTCCGGGGGGAGATGTTGGATGAAGTATCTCCTGAGGTAAAGATTTGAGTGCACTTCACGTGGACCACCGCGTGAGAGTGAAACTCAACCAACGCCAAGGAACGGCTGTGTGTCAGATGCAAAAACATGTTTATAGGTATGGGACATTTAACAACCTTGGCGGTCTCAGTGGGATACCTTGACGAAGGTACCTGTGAGAATGATTTTGGCAGGAGCCAAGTTTTGTGAGATATATAAGCCATGTTGATTAATTGAGTAAACTGAATATTCATGTTATGAAACATATATTGGAAAAGAATATTTTAATTCGTCTCCATTTACTCGCCTTTAGATAGTTTAGATGGTGTCTGTTTACTCACTGGGATTTTATAATCTCACCACCCTCATTTCCTCACATTTCAGACTCAGAGAATTCCATAGTTAGCCGACTTTGATAAGGACCTTCATTTGGACTTGAATCGGCAAAAGCTGTACGTTTTTAGCTTTCGATGCATTTTGGTAAGTTGGGGGCCCACGTGTCACTGTAAAAGTAATTTTATACTTCAATTATCTGATTTAAAGTATGTATGAACATATTTAGCTTTTAAATCATGTTTTTGGCGGGTTTCGGTATTTTAGAAAAAAATAACGAAAATGCCCCTATGAGCTAGAAAATAATATTTTATTGTTTTGATTTGAAAATGACTTATGATTTCTTGAAATGCGAGATTTAATAACTATCGCTCACCGGGGAGATACGAAAACTGATGCTAAGCCTTACAGGGTTTCGATCGGTATTCGAGGTAATGAGTGCCGATCGGGACGCCGCAACGGTTGTCACGGGCCCGATGGGAGTTTCGAGTCATGACATCTTATTTCTATATGTTTAGTTCTTGAGTGATGGATGGAATTTTTTGTGAGATTTATGGCACTTGTATTGTCACATTCGATGAGAATTTTTTCCATGGCTAGTCCATAATTTTCTAATTGTTGCTTTATCCATAACACTTAAGCATAGCAACTCCTGGCAACCACATACTCAACTTTGGTAGTGGATTGAGCCACACTATTTTGTTTCTTTGAAAACCAAGAGATCAACATACTACCTAAGAATTTGCATGTATCGAATGTGCTCTTTTTATCTAGTTTACAACCACCAAAGTAAGCATGCGAATATAAATGGAGATTGAAAGTGGAACTTCTTGGATACCATTATCCTAAACTAACTATGTCTTTTATGTAAAGCCTGACCTCATAAAATACTTGTCATGACATACATGTGATGATAGCATGATTGCATGCTAGGAGAGTCTCGAAAAATTTACAAAAGTAGGTATTGTACCTAGAGGTACAACAAAGTTGATTTAAGCCTTGAACTAGATCAAATAAAAATTTTAAGGTGAAATTAAGAGCGTCACAGTCCAAGGATGACTCAAAATGGTAATTTGGAGTTTGAGGATCAATTTGGAGTCAAATCAAAATTTTCATTATCCAGGGGTAAAATGGTCATTTGACTTATTAGTAGGTATTGTACCTAGGGACAAAATGGGAATTTTTAGAAAAGATTTTTTGGCCCCATTTGACTTATTAGAGTATGATTTGAGGTTAAGAAGTGAAAAAAATTGTAATCTTGATATTTTTCAGAGCATAGGGGTAAAATGGTAATTTTACCACCTCATGGGCAAAACAGTAATTTTTCAGCATCAGAACATTTGTCCGGCACATGGTCTTCCTTTATCCTCATTTTTGACCTTTGACTAATCATGTGGTGGAGATAAAAGATTTAAAATTTTAAAATTTTAAAAATAGACCAATAAAAAAATGACAAGTGTCAAGCTTAGGATATTTTATTATTTAACTAAAAAAAATCAGCATAAATCAGCCATTATCTCTCCAAACATTCAGCCAAGCAAGGAAGAGAAGAAAAGAAAAGAAGGAAAAACCCTAGGGAGGAAAAACTAATGAAATTTTGTTGAATTTTCAAGAAATTGGTGACTAAAGGTAAGATTTTTAATCTTAAGCATGAAATTCATCTTGCCCATGCATTCTTTTCCATTTTCCATGAATTAAATTCAAGTTTTCATGAGGGGCAATATGCTGGCCAAATTTAGAAAACGAAAGTTGATGATGAATTTAGCTGAATTTCAAGGTAACTTAGTGTTTTTAGGTGTTTAGTAACATTTAGTATGAAAATTAAACAAGAAATCCACATGCCCATTATAGAACCTATCTTGGCCGAATTTTATGGGTGAGGTTTGATGATGAATTTGGTTGTTTTTCATACCCTTTAAATTGTATTTGGTGCATAGGAATACCGAAAATCGAAAATGGGTACCGAAAAATTTTACTCCCGTTAGTTAGCAATTTGCACAATAATGAGGGATATTTCGGTAATTGCACTTAGAATAGATTTTTAGTGAAGTGTGTGGAATTTTGGGGAGTACTGGAAGTGCAATAAATTAATTGGAATCTAATTGGACGTTTAGACCGATTAAATAGTGTATAGTGTGCGATAGGCCGAACACCTCCCATTTCATTGCATGCATTCATATAGAACATAGAATAGTTTTGTGACGATTTAGCATAAGTATATTAAATTTCTTATTACACATTATGTATAGGTGGTGAGCCCTCGGATAAGGGCAAATGT
>NC_030858.1:13180859-13184644 GCF_000208745.1 Theobroma cacao | reverse complement strand
ACTCATCGGATGCGATTTCTTTGCCCTTGTCAGAGGATTCGCCACCTTGACAAATTGCACAATTAAGAGGTTTACTACTTTGGTACTAAAGCAAAATAAACTAATTTATACTACTAATGTATTATATGAAGTGCAAAATGTCTAAATTTTACCTAAACGCAGTGTTAGCCTATTTTGGTCTTTTACCAGATAAATCGATATACGCGTCTGCTTAAACTCCAAATTATTTTTTTTCAGTTTTTATACCTCAATTTCACCCAAATTGACTTAATGTCCCTCAGTGTGGTGCAAATTATCAGTCTCGATAGCAAATTACGAAAATACCCCTAGTGGGTAAAAATTAGTATTTTTACTTCGAAAATTCCCATTATTTTTCTAGGCTCATAATTCATCATAATTCCACAAATAAACATCAAGATCAGCAGCCAATATTCTCCTAGAAAATTCGTAATAATGGGTTTCAATGGGAGAAAATTATTTCTCTAGCTTATTTTTGCTATATTTTAATATAACCTAACTAAAATCACTTAATTCAATTAAAATCAACCAAAACTCAAGCTCAAAACTCATCCATGGAGGTTTGGCCAGCATGGGTGTCCATACCCACTTTCTAATTTTGCATGGAAATGAGAAAAAAATGCATGGGTAGTGAAAATCACAAGGAAAATCACTGAAATTTACCTTTTTAATGCTTGATTTCTTGATTTCTCTTGATTTTCCCCAAATATTTCAGCTAGGGTTCTTATTTCTTTTCCCCCTTTTCTCTCCTGGTTTGGACGGCTTGAAGAAGATGAGAATTCTGGAAATTTTGACCTTTTTAAAGGCTAAAATAATATAATATTATTTTATTCATTTTTTTAATGTTTTATTAATTTTATAAATTCTAGCCATCCTTTTGTTTCCAAATTTTCACCATACACTTGTCCCACATATCCATAGCTTAGGTAAAATTCTCAAACTTATCCAAAGTCTTGGTGGAGTAATTTTTGAAATTTACACTTTTACCCCCGTAAAAGTCAAAAATTTCATTTTTGCCCCAAAAACTGAAAAAATTACCCATAGACATATATTTCATCCCTTATACTCATACCATTCTCCAATTTGTCAAATTTGATCTAAATTCTCTCAAAATCTCAAATTTTGTCCGTGGGTGGTAAAATTACGATTTTTCCCCTACACTCCATAAATCACCAGAATTAAACTTTTTCACTGCCAAACCCTCAAATTATACTCCAATAAGTCTAATATAATCAATCTTAATCAAACAGGATTAAAAAAAATCTTTTTTTTAAAATTCCATATTCGTCCTCAGGTGGCAAATTACCATTTTGCACCTAGAATACTTAAAGTCCGGATTGACTCGAAATCGGACCTCAAACTCTGAATTCTCATTTTTAAATCAATCCATGGGTTTTAGTTTTCTCAAATTCATCCTCGATTCTCTATTTAAATTAGTTCAAGACTTATTTAACTGAACCGTACCATTAGGGGCAATATAGTCATTTAACTTATTTTTCGAGGCAATTCAATATACAAACATGCTATCCAAAGCATGTGAATGATATATCACAGATAATTTAGGGTCGGGTGTTACATCAAAGATTCAGCACCATTTATATATATAGGCAAAACAACTTCATTAACACAATGCACTAACCTCTGTGCACACAAGTATCAGTTTACATCTCCTTAATACTTAAATTTATAAACCTCGAGTGGATCTCAACGATCACTATTTATTCTAGTCAAAATATACCTCTTATTATCATTATCGTAGGTTCTCCTTTATATCGTCCTCAAATACCATCCATAATCATCAAATTTCTTTCCATTGACAATCATGGCTCAAATTTTAACTCTACCAAGTGAATGAGTTATTACAGACTTATTAGTCCAACTTCACTTTCCTCCACTCTTAGTCGGAGGAGTATTTCATTATATCACCCTTTCATTAGAAGCATTTACTTAAAATATTTTCAACAATAGTTCGTGTCTCGGGTGGCATCTCAAACCCGGACATCGATAATCAATTCTTGTTATTTAATCATCACTTATGATTACACAAGGTGGTTTTCTAAGATAAAGAGTTTACGCAACCTCTTGTCTATAATTGGTGTTGTAATCACTGATTATAAACAAGACTCTATGTCTACTCCACTACTCCGCTATTTAAAACAAGAATATCCTAGAACTCAACTAAATCTAGGGCTTTGATACCACTATTGCGACGACCTCTCCCCGGTCGCTGCCGGTGTCCAAGACTTCCGAAAAAGACCTGCCAAGTCTTGAACAAGCCTGTCTAGAATTTGCTCGTTAATCCAGACATTCAATCACCATATAATATCGATACTTCCATATACTAAATTGAACCCTAAATATAAAAATCAATACAAACTTTTTTCCTTTTATTCGTAAGTATATGCATTAAAATCTATAATTTCTAAATTAATGCTTATATAAAAATTTAGAATTTGTTTACAACTTAATAAATAAAATGCTATGACTTAACCTCTAACAGCGGAGCTACTCAGAATAAATTGCTAGGAGATGCCTTTACCTATTCACGGTGCACCGAATGCGTCATTGGCTACACACTAGGCTGATCCCTATCTGTAAAAGGGGAAATAAAGGGGTGTGAGTTTCATAGACTCAGTGATAATCATCGACTCAGCGAGTAGGGCGTAGATGGGAAACAAGTAAACGGCAGATCAGTTGAATATAAAAATGTAGGATTATAAAAGCAATTCGTTTCAAACGGGGATTTGTGCCTTATATAAAAATTGAGAATTTCTTATAAAGTATAAATAATCGAGGCAATAAAATTTTCCACATCAAAATATATTAATAATCATTTTCAAATCAAATCAATAAAATTTAGCAAGCTCACGCGAAACCAAATAATATTTAAAATCATGCCTAAATCATAACTCGCCCCATATGTGAGGAATTACAGATTTATTTCACAGATAAACATATAGGGGAGCTATAAAAAATCATTTAATTCCTTTTCACCATGCAGAGAAATATAATTCATAATATTAAAACTTATTTCAACTCATATAAAACCATTACATTTTTTGTCAAAAATAAACAACATGGCTTATCACTTTCTTAAAAACTTGGCTTGTGCCAAAATCATTCTCATACTCGGTTGTTAGGGATACCTTGGCCTGGGGCTATCCCAACCAAATCCGCCAAAGCTGTTAAAAAGTAATGTATGCAAAAATCATATTTTTATTTTGAAAACACAGTCGTTCCTTGGCGTTAGCGAAATTCATCATCACGATGTGGTTTGGCGTGACGTGAACTCTAACCATACCTCAGGAGATACCCTACGCACCTCTCCGACCGATGTACATATATAACCGGATTTCATGCTCCTCTAATAGGCTGTTCCACAAAACCCTCCCACTGCAGCAAGCTAAATCCCCAATACAATAAAATTTGCAATAGTATGACATGACAATTATTTCACAATCTAGCCTCTCAAGGCTAAATACACAACTCATATATTTCAACACAAATACCAATTCAGCCATTCATGCAAATATTGTCACAAGCCATTCGATTCAAAATACAATTTATAACACAACAAGTAGCAATCTCCAATTACTCTTGAATTTCTTGGTTAAAATGAAATCACCTTTTAAAAGAATTCAAATTTGATCTTAAAGGGGATATTTTAAATCTTTCTCAAAATATCGATCCCCACATCACGTTAAAACTCTCTTTTCGTAAAATGTTCATTGTAAATATTTGCATGATATTTTGTATCAAAATAGCAT
>NC_030858.1:13159092-13179450 GCF_000208745.1 Theobroma cacao | reverse complement strand
TTTGACTTTTCAACATCTTTTCTTCATTATTTTATCATCCATTTTATTTTCATTTTATTTTTATTTCTTCAAAACAATAAAATTTACATATTAAGCCTTAACTTCATTTTATTTAACACACCTCCCTCAAATTTTCATATTTTAAAATTAATTCTTTCGACACGTGTAAAAATTCTAATTTCCTTCTATCTTCCTTTTCTTACACGTGTATAATTAAAATATCGAGATCGCATTTCAACGCGGTGTCACCATAATATTTAAATATTTACTTACCCGTGTTTGCTCGATTTAATAAAATCACGCTGACGCAATTATCTTCGTTTTCGTTCAAAATTCTTCTTTACTTCATCTCCCTCACTTAAATTAGTCATATTCCATTTTTCATCACTAATTCCGACAACATGTAAAATATTAATATTTTAATATTATTTTATTGAATAAAATATTATTTTATTTCAAAATTTTTCACTTGCCTTCTTTGGTCCCGAAACACATCATTACATCTCGGTTTACTTCTGAATCATCCTTTAGCTTACTAATTTCTCTCCAACAAAAATATTATTATTTAATTGTTCTTTCTGCACGGGTGAAGCATTTTATTCTAGAACATTCCTTTCATCCTTTGTCGCTCTTTAGTACGCAATTCACATCAAACGATCATTCGTTTGATCAATAAGGTCTTATTTGTGTCCAACGAGGGTGCGGGGTTTTACAAGTTTTCATTAGGGAATACTTGTTGGCCGAACATAGGGAGAGAGGTTTTGATGATGGATTTTGTCACGACCCGGTACTCGCCTCGAGCCCGTGACAACCGCCGCGACGTCCCGATCGACACTCATTACCTAAAATGTCAACCGAAACCCCGCAAGGCTTTAATATCAACTTCTCATTTCCCCTGTGAGTAACTGTTGCCAAATACTATGTTCTAAAATATTTTAAACTGTTTCCAACTTAAAATAAACAAAATAATAATTTTTGTCTCACAGGGGTATTTTGGTCATTTTTTTCTAAAAATTTTGAAACCGGCTGAATTGTAATATACAAGTACAAAACACATAATTCGAAATCAAAAATAAATTTGGATGTCTAAAACATTCATTTAAAATGAAATTATGACTATTAGAATAAAATAAAAATATATAATAAAATATTCAATTTCCTAATAAAACAATATTTTTAGAACACTGTGAAAATAATTTTTACAGCGTAAAAGCAAAATAAATTCATACATGCTGTAATACAGATAACCAAAGTATAAAATTTAATTTATAGTGACACGTGAGCCCACGAATGTCACAACCCGGAACTCTCATCGAGCCCGTGACAACCGCCGCAAAGCCTCGACAGACATTCTTCATCCCGAATGCCGATCGAAACTTCGCAAGGCTCTCGTATCAACTTTCACACTTCCCGGGTGAGCAATAGTTATCAAATATCGTAATTCGAAGGATTACGAGTCATTTCCAAATCAGAACATAACATATTGTTTTCTGGCTCACAAGGTCATTTTTGTCATTTTTTATCGAAAATCTCAAAACTTGCTAAAAATGTAGTAGTTAAGTAGAAAATATATATTTAGTGATTTAAAAACAAATTAAGTATCTAAAACCTTCGTTTGAAGTGAAAATTTGATCATTTAAATATAATAAAAATATTCAATAAAATAAATTATTTTCTCGTAAAATAATTTTTATAAAGCTATCGGTAAATAATTCTTATAGCGTAAAAGTTAATTATATTCATATATACTATAAAGCAAATAACCAAAGCATAAAATTACTTTTACAATGACACGTGGGCCCACGTCTAACCAAAATGTATCGAAAGCTAAAAACCTACAGCTTTTGCCGATTCAAGTCCAAATGAAGGTCCTTGTCAAAGTCAGCTAACTATGGAATTCCCCGAGCCTGAAATGTGAGGAAATGAGGGTGGTGAGATTATAAAATCCCAGTGAGTAAACAGACACCATCTAAACTATCTAAAGGCGAGTAAATAGAGACGAATTAAAATAAGTCATCATATTGTAATTTCATTACCTTTCAACTCATTTCAACCAAATAAACAACTAGGCTTATGATTTCCTGAAAAGCTTGGCTCGTGTCAAAAATCATTCTCATACTCAGTTATCAGGGATACCTTGATCGAGGGTTATCCCAACCGAGTTTGCCAAGGCTGTTAAATGTCTTTACATCCGAAATTTTAGCCATGCCTTGGTGTTGGCTGAGTCTCACTCTCACGCAGTGGTCCACATGAAGTGCACTCGAATCTTTACCTCAAGAGATACTTCATCCATCATCTTCCCCCGGAGGCAAATATATAATTGAGTTACCATGCCCCTCTCATAGGCAGTCCATGGAAACTCCCACCACTGTAGTGACTATGGATTATTTTATCTATCACCTGATTTATAAAATCTTTTTCTGCATGACATGGCAATTTATCGCAACCTAACCTCTCAAGGCTGAATACACAGTACAAATAATTCTAACACCAAAAATCAGTTTAGCCATTCATACTCATTTATTGTCATAAGCCATTCAATTTAAAACCAGAAATTTACAACACAAGCAGGCAGTCTCCAATTACTCTATTTTCAAACCAGTATTCAATTTTTTAGAAAATTTATAAAATCATTTTATAAAATCACAATTTCTCATAAAACATAGCAATTTACCATTTAAACCCATTTTTTATAAAATCACACAATTGTATAAAACTACTCTAGATAATTAAGACGATAATAAGTTTACTCACAGTTCTAGGAGTCGATATACTCCTAATCCTAATCTCCAAGCACAATCTATGTACTTTTACCAATGTAATTTACTCACCACCTATCCATAATGTACAATACATAATTCACCATATCAATGCTTGACCATTATAAAATCAATTTAGGCTCGGTGTATATGCATGATATGATATGCAACTTATCCGACTACCGCTTAAATGCGGTACTGACATAATTCGACCTATTACCCGATTAAATGACAATTGTGTCCGATTTGGCTCCAAATTGCTCCATTTCATTTCTAATATTTCAATTCACTAAATACAATTCCAATAATCTAAAATTCAGCCTAATAACCCTCACAATTCTTCTTGAACATTTTGGCCATTGTGGTGCACTACCACTAAAAATTTTTCCATTCCATTTTCTCACCATAAATCATCATTTCATCAATTTTTCAATCGATTCACTTGATCACAAAATCAATTCATTACTTCTACACTTCACATAGGGTTCGACCATTGAAGGTTCATGGGGAAAATGGATTCTTTTCTTGTTGTTTTGTTTCTAAACATGTTTAACTAACTAAAAACACTAACATAACTTAGAATCATATCAATCTAACATCATTCTCTCTCCATACCCATTCCAACCAGCCATGAATTCATCATGAAAACATGTTTTTCAACTATGGAAATTAAGGGAAAATGCATGGATAAGGTAAATCACTAGCAAAATCAAAGAAATTTTACCTTTGCTTGATCAAATCCTTGAATTCTAACACTTTCTCTTTGATTTTTCCCACCTAGGGTTTGTTCTTCCTTGGTTTCTCTTCTCTTCTGGTTTGGCTGACCACTATGGGAGAAATGGGCTGATTTTTATGCCGTTTTATAAAGAAACAATAAAATAATAAAAGCATGACACATGGCATTTCCTTATTGGTTCAAATTTTAAATATTTGACTTTTAATTCTTTAATTCTCCACCACACATTTCTCATGTTTATCCATTTCCATGATGAATAAAATCCCTTGGTCTTGACAAGTGTTAGGGGTAAAAATTTACCGATTTGCCCCTAGGGTGGCAAAATTACCATTTCGCCCCTATACTATAAATTATACCAGAATTAAAATTTTTCACTTGTAAACCTCAAATCATACTCCAATAAGTCAAATGGGGCCAAAAAAATCTTTTATTAAATTCTCATTTTGTGCTCAAGTGGCAAATGACCATTTTACCACTAGATAGTGAAAATTTCGATTTGACTCCAAATTGATCCTCGAATTCCAAATCACCATTTTAAATCATTCCTGGACTATGAAACTCTTAATTTCACCTTAAAATTCTTATTTTAATTAGTTCAAGGTATAAATCGACTTACTTGTACTTATAAGCACAATACCGACTTTTAAATATTCTTTCGGGACTGTTCAAATATGCAATCACTTTATCAGTCTCATGTGTAACATGGTAGATAATTTAGGGCTGGGCTTGACACAAAGGACTAAAAGTATCTAAAGAAATGAACCTACAGTTTTTGGATATGGCAAGTCCAATTATAGTCCTCGCCGATATCAGTTATCTACAATCTATTCCGAGCCTGAAATGGGTGAAAAGGAGGGTGGTGAGATTATAAAATTCCAGTGAGTACACAAATATCATTTAAAATATCTAAATGCGAGTAAAAGGAGACTATTAAAATATTTCATCAAACTATAATTTATCATCTTTCAACTTATTTCAACCAAATGAAATCAATTTATTTAAATCAAGTAATCAATATGGCTTATGAATTTCTTAAAAGCTTGGCTCATGCCAAAAATTATTATCATACTCAATTATTTGGGATATCTTGGCCGAGGGCTATCCCAACTGAGTCTGCCAAGGCTATTAGAAAGTCATGTTTTATTTTAAAAACATAGTCATTCCTTGGCGTTGGCCGAGTTCCCCCTCACGTGGTGGTTTGGCATGAAGTGAACTCTAAAAGTTATACCTCGGGAGTTACCCTACTCGCCTCTCCAAACGAAGTAAAATATAACAGGATTTCGTGCCCTTTTAATAGGCTAGTCCACAGAACCCAGCCCATTACAGCAGGTCAAACCCACCATATAATAAAATTTTGACAGCATGACAGGGCTAATATATTACTACCCAGCCTACAAGGGTAAAATAAAGTAATTCATACAATTCATAAAACACAGCCCAACTAGTCATGCCAACACAATAACATAAGCCATCAATTAAATTTTAAATTTACAACATATCAGTGGTCTCCAATTACTCTATTTTCAAAATCGTTATTTCGTTTCAAGACAATTTATAAAATATTTTCATTTAAACTCATTTTTGTTTATAAAACCTAAAATTAACCATTTAAAATCATTTTCATACAATTTCTCCAAAATCGAATTAAAACATATTTAGATAACTAAAATGATGATAAGGTTACTCACAATACTAGGAGTTCGATATACTCTTATTCTCAATCTTCGGGCATAATCTCTTTATCCTTGTTAGAGGGCTCACCACCTATACATCATACGTGACACGAATTTCAATAAATTGTGTTAATTTATCATAAACTATTTCAGGCTCTATAAAATCTATATGAATGCACGAAATGTGATGCAAAATGTCTGAATAGCTGTTTAAATACGATATTCGACTTAATTCGTACTATTCTCGGTGTAATTGGCTAAAACCTCCAATTTAACTCCAAATCAATTTCTTTCACTTTCTACACTACAATTATACCTAAATTACCTCAGTGACTGTGAATGAGATTCAATTTATCAGTCCCGGGTCAATAATCACACATGTTTATACATTAGGTAAAAATTCAGATTTTCACACCAAAATTTCTCATTTAATTTCTAGTCTTGCCAAACATCAAATATCACCAAAATATCATGAAATATCATCAATTTCAGCCACAATATCTTCCCTAGAAAATTCGGCCAATGATGGTGATGAGGGAAAACAAATTCTTTTCTTGTTTTTTTGTTTCTAAATATGCTAAACTAACTAAAAACGCTAACATAACTTAAAATCAAATCAATCCAACTTCATTCTCTCTCCATACCCATTCCAACCAGCCATGAATTCACCATGAAAACATGAAATCTAACCATGGAAAATGAAAAAGAAAGCATGGGTAGTGTAAATCACAAGTCAAAATCAAGAAATTTTACCTTTATTAGCTTAATCCCTTGAAATCCCACACTTTTTCTTCAATTTTCCCACCTAGGGTTCTTGTTTTTTTCCTTTCCTCCTTTGTTCTTCTTTGGCCAGCCATATGAATGAGAAATGGGCTGATTTTGTATTAATTTTAAAGCTAAATATTTAATGGTTATAAATATGNAATTTTAAAGTTAAATATTTAATGGTTATAAATATGCCATGTGTCACCATTTCATTGGTACATTTTTATTTCTTAACTATTAAGCTTTCTCTCTCCACCATATAAATTCTTTCAATTATCCATGATAATATTGGATAAAATCCATGTGCTGGACAAGTGTCCTAGTGGTGGAAAATTACTGTTTTGCGCTTGGGGTGGTAAAATTACCATTTTACCCCTATACTCCGAAAAATACCGAGATTACAAATTTTCACTTCTCAACCTCAAATCATACTCCAATAAGTCATATATGATCAACATTCTTCAAAAAATTTCCCATTTTGTCCTCGAGTGGCAAAATTACCATTTTACCCTTAGATAGTGAAATTTTCGGTTTAACTCCAAATTGATCCTCAAACCCCGAATCACCATTCTAAGTCATTCTAGGACTTTAAAATTTTCAATTTCACCCTAAAATCTCTATTTGATCTAGTTCGAGGCTTAAATCAACTTTGTTGTATCTCTAAGTACAATACCGACTTTTGTAAATTCTTCAGGACTCTCCTAGCATGCAAACATGTTATCCATCACATGTATGTCATGACAAGTATTTTATAAGGTCAGGCTTTACAGTACTACCCCCCTTAAAATAAAATTTTGACCTCAAAATTTCATTTACCGAACTCAAAGAAAAGGTGGGGTATTGTCTTCTTATCTGATGTTCAACATCCCATGTCATCTCTTCCATTTGAGCATTCATCCACAATACTTTAACCATTGGGATGCTCTTATTCATTCCTGTACGTATCCTCATATTTATGTTTACCTCACATTTATGTAGCTTCAATCTTCTTAATCATATTAGTCTATCACGTACGGCTTAACCGCGCTATAGATTACATTTCCTTGATACCATTTCCTTAACTATCTCTCAAAGTCTCATATATCCACGCAACTCAGCCTCTAATGGGATTTCTTATCATTACGCTACCATTATCACTTGTCAACAATCAATAATTCCCACTTCAAAATACTCTTCCATATTATAACTGCTTCCAAATCAATTTTTCTCCTAAAGGGGTGTGCACTACAATTCCTATTCAAACATTTCATAACACATAAGGATCAAACACTCTTTATTTGTCCATATGTATATTTAGCATCACAGATAATTTAAATTTGGTAACCATTAGTAACCATATTCTCAAAAAGAAACTCTTGTAGTTTTATGATCAAGTACTTATTAAGTAGATCTCGACTATTTCCACAATACATTTAAACAAATAAACATACTTTTGGATGTATCCTTATGAACTTAATCAATCCTTAAATTCCTAGGTCATAACCAACTTGTTAGTTATACGTCACCTACAAACATATTCAACTTGTGATTCCTCAAATTTTTCTCTAAACACTAGATCTCATGGCCTTGTTAGTTTATCAATCTGAAGATGAAAATAAACATTTATCTCCCCTCAAGTACACTTTAAAATCAAAGTATCATTTATCAAGATATTTCTTATATCAACTTCCTTCGGCCCTTTTTACCTAGGAAGATTAAATCCATAATCATCCATTTTGATTCATGAGTTTATGCCAATCAAGGCAAATTTTCACACTTTCGATTACATGAAGTCGATTGCACATATTTCATTCTCGTATAAGAGTTAACCACTAGTTGGCATCATCCCCAAACAACACGTATTATATAAATCAAATTTTTATAGTCAAAGTTCATATTGGAGTAATTCAACCCTATGTCATATCTCATCACCAAACCCTTACTTGTACATGAGTACTTGAATTTTTGAATCATCATTTCTTTTTTTTTAAGTAGATCTTTACAGTTCCCGTAGCGTATTTCTATTCCCTTATACATAATAGTGTCATGTAATCAACCGTATCATCCTCATTTTCTAAACATTCGAAACACAATTCAACCTTTGCCTACAATTATCAAATACTTTGCCTTGATAATTACTTAAAAATAAATTGAAACTTGTGGGGGAGTACATTTCACAATTTATGTTTTGCGTCTACAATTATGTCGAGACCAGAACCTCATCGGCTCCATAAAACAGTAGGATAATCATTGCCTCAAACCAGTATTTTCAAGTATACCTATGCTTGTATCCCATCCTCATACTTATATGACATGTCAGTCATGAGTCTAACTTGACTGTATAGCCATTTGCTCCTTAAGCTTTAATGTTCTCTCATTGTGAAAAGTCTTTCAAATTTATCATATCAGAGTATTCATAAGGTGGATACATATCCATATTTTATAGTTCAAGGTCTAACGCAGCGAACATTGTCTCATCATTAAAGTTCTACCCTTATCTATCGATCACAACTCCCTTACACACTTACCTATACATTCCTAGTTTACTTACAAGCCACTCATGACCATCCAACTTTTGACCTCTTATAGTAAGCCAAACTAATATATTCTCTTATGCTTTTCCATACGCTTTCTTTAATAAAGTTTCACTCTTTCATACAAATATAACATCATTCTTCCTTAACCAATTTAAAAATTGTACTTGAAATTGCAAGATTTAAAACTAGATTCTCCTCAAGTACTTTTCAATATTAATACTAATATTACTCCCAACTTATAGCTTTCTTTTTATAATCACATAACTTAGTGCTTGCTTTTACAAGATCCACAACAGAACTTCTCTTGAGTATTTCCTTGGGGATATCTATCTTAAACTTATGTCTCACAACATGTGACCACTTAACCCGTAACTTAACCATTTATGTGGCATCCTCTTCAGGGCTCACTCCAAGGTATTGTTATGTCTGGGTCCCCATCACTTGACTTACTCGTTTTCGTCGCGCCTAAAGGTGACACGACAGGCCCTGCAGGACCTTCTCACCAAGTTTCGAACTCCATACCTTTTTTTCTCCCCCAAAGAAAACGCCTTTAACCATTTCAGCTTTAACTCATTCATATCGATATCTTCCAAAACCTTAAAACTCCAATTAACAAAACTTAGAATCAAGTTCAATGGCTTTAGGTCAACTCATAAGTTCAACTTCACATCTGTCTCATTTATTCATGCGTCCTAGACATAAAGTGTTCTTAACACCGCGGCACAATGGCTGTTGGAGTTTACTTAACAATGTTATTCATCTATATTTAAAGTTACTACACTAATCATTCTCAAACGTTTAGTTTCCCTCCAAGCTTACTTCACAATTTTCATAACCATTTATATCCTCATGTGCTTATCACATATAATAGGTAAAGTCGATATTTTCAAATTCATCTCATTCTATAACACTTGTCAACAATCAATAAATCCCACTTTAGAATACTCATTCCATATTGTATAGTAACTTCACCATATAGTATCACGGCACTATGTTCCTCNCTTCCAGTTAACAAAACTTAGAATGAAGTTCAATGGCTTTAGGTCAACTCATAAGTTCAACTTCACATCTGTCTCATTTTATTCATGCGTCCTAGACATGAAGTGTTCTTAGCACCGCGGCACGGTGGCTGTTGGAGTTTACTTAATCAATGTTATTCATCTATATTTAAGGTTACTACACTAATCATTCTCAACCGTTTGGTTTCCCTCCAAGCTTATGTCACAATTTCCATGACCATTGATATCTTCTTGTGCTCATCACGTATAATAGATAAAGTTAATATTTTCAAATTCATCTCATCCACTTGTAATCCGTTATTCATACTTCATCACTTAACATTGATATTCCTCATCGATATCTCATACCTTCATCTTTCTTTACACTTATATTCACAATCCTCATAGAATCAAAAATCCATTATAAGCGTCACTTATATCCTTTCAAATTTTGTAGCTGCAACTAAAATTTCAAATTTCACCTTTTCCATATTAACATTGATATGCCTTTATCATAGCATTTAGTGCAAATTTGATGAAGGAATCGTCTCCAAATAACTCTTAAATACATAATTATCAAATTATACACCACTAAATGTTAAGATCTTTGACTTTATTCATCAATAACCAATCACATTTATTAATTGAATAATTTATTTAGTTATCACACCTTGCCTTTGCAATCATAAGATCAAAGTTGTCCTAAACTTAGGATACAGTAGTTCTCTCTCTTAAAGTATATCCAAGCATTAACATTTTTTAAATTCCTTACTTTGGGGAGATCACCTTCAAGACTGATCATTCGTATCATAGACCACGCTTTGAACTGAATAAACTTTTAAATTGATCTTTCAAGTAATTCGTATATCAATCTCAATTATAGAACTTCATATGGCACTTAGACTAGATTCGACATTCCTAAGTTATTTAACCTCAAGCTGCCAATTTCACATTTAGTCCTTTAATCCCTTGGCTCCCCCTTTTTCTATGCATAGCAAAGTTCAAGCTCATCCTTAGAGCAGATTTGTTTACTAACTTCTTACTTCATGACCACACATCAATTATAGTAATCATTGATACTCACTCTCAAGTTAATTCATGTGTTTATATCTATGAACTATAATAGGTTCAATCAATTCTTGAAATTTCACAATCGCTTAATTGAAATCAACACCAGTTCCCTCTAAGCTGTTGTACCTATTCAACACATATTCACATATAAAATATTTCAAAATCCCAACACAACTTTTATATGGGCATAACAAGCTCAATTAATATAGTGTTCTTATCTTCATGCACATAAGTATGGGTTCACTCTTACCTCAATGCTTAATTTATACACTCCAAGTGAATTACAACCATCACTATTCATTCTAATCAAAGTGTGCCCCTTATTACCATTATCACATGTGCTCCTTTATATTAACCCCAATACAATCCACAGTCCCCAAAATCTTTTTCCAATTGACAACCATGAGTTCAATTATAACTCCACCAAATGAATAAATTATCACGGCCTATTAGTCCAACTCCAAATTTCTCAATCCTTAATCGGAGGGTTATATCATTCCATTAATCTTTCATTAGGAGCATTCGTTTTAAGATCTCTCTAATACTAACTCGTGTCACGGGTGGCATCTTAAACCCGAACAAACGGCCATACTTATGACCTTTGCATGACATTAACAAGGAAGTGGATTACTAGGAACATGAGTTCCTATAGCTCCCATAAGATCTATAAGAAGAAACAGAACAAGTCTAAACAACTCTAAATTTTATATGCAGATGTACGTATTCTATTCTATCTAACCTGACTTAACTTAACTTGGGCCACACTGACACTGTAGTTTTTAAAACAACTTTAAAACAATTTTAAACCCAAAAGCTCTAATCTTTAAAACCAAAAGCTCTGATCTTTAAAACCAAAAGCTCTGATACCAATCTAATTCGACTCCACCCCTCAGAGTATAATGGCATTCAATGGTACCTATCAGAGCACTCGGCAAGAGGTGTACTTCACTCCTCGCCTTACGATGGAGCAGTCTCTTCCCTCATCTTCCAAGCTCCTAAGCGGAGAGTCATTCTTCGCCATAGATCATATGCGAGAGTTCTCAAGAATAGGATTATCTTTCCCTTTGCTCTGATACCAATCGAATTGTCACGACCCAGTACTCCCCTCAAGCCCGTGACAACTGTCGTGACGTTCCGATCGACACTCATTACCCAAAATGTAAACCGGAACCTCGCAAGACTTTAATATCAGCTTTTCATTTTCCCTGTGAGTAACTGTTGCCAAATATCACATTTTAAAAGATTTTAAACTATTTTCAACTTAAAACAAACAAAATAATAATTTTCGTCTCATAGGGGTATTTTGGTCATTTTTTAAAAAAAATTTCGAAACCGGCTGAATTGTAATATACAAGTACAAAACACATAATTTGAAATCAAAAATAAATTTGGATGTCTAAAACATTCATTTAAAATGAAATTATGACTATTAGAATAAAATAAAAATATAAAATATTCAATTTTCTAATAAAATAATATTTTTAGAACACCGTGTAATAATTTTTATAGCATAAAAGCAAAATAAATTCATACATGCTATAATACAGATATCCAAAGTATAAAATTTAATTTACAGTGACACATGGGGCCACGAATGACTAAAAGTATCTAAAGAAATGAACCTACAGTTTTTGGATGTGGCAAGTCCAACTGTAGTCCTTGCCGATATCAGTTATCTACAATCTATTCCGAGTCTCAAATGGGTGGAAAGGAGGGTGGTGAGATTATAAAATCCTATTGAGTACACAAATATCATTTAAAATATCTAAAGGCGAGTAAAAGGAGACTATTAAAACATTTTATCAAACTGTAATTTATCATCTTTCAACTTATTTCAACCAAATGAAATCAATTTATTTAAATCAAGTAATCAGTATGGCTTATGAATCTCTTAAAAGCTTGGTTCATGCCAAAAATTATTATCATACTCAGTTATCTGGGATACCTTGATCGAGGGCTATCCCAACTGAGTCTGCCAAGGCTATTAAAAAGTCATGTTTTATTTTAAAAACATAGCTGTTCTTTGGCGTTGTCCGAGTTCCCCCACACGTGGTGGTTTGGCGTGAAGTGAACTCTAAAAGTTATACCTCAGGAGTTACCCTACTCGCCTCTCCAAATGAGGTAAAATATAACAGGATTCCATGCCCCTCTAATAGGCTAATCCACAGAACCTAGCCCACTGCAATAGGTCAAACCCACCATACAATAAAATTTTGACAACATGACGGGGCTAATATATTACTACCCAACCTGTAAGGGTAAAATAAAGCAATTCATACAATTCATAAAACACAGCCCAGCTAGTCATACCAACACAATAACATAAGCCATCAATTAAATTTTAAATTTACAACATATCAGTGGTCTCCAATTACTCTATTTTCAAAATCGTTATTTCGTTTCAAGACAATTTATAAAATATTTTCATTTAAACTCATTTTTGTTTATAAAACCTAAAATTAACCATTTAAAATCATTTTCATACAATTTCTCCAAAACCGAATTAAAACATACTTTAGATAATTAAAATGATGATAAGGTTACTCACAATACTAAGAGTTCGATATACTCCTATTCCCAATCATCGGGCATAATCTCTTTACCCTTGTTAGAAGGCTCACCACCTATACATCATATGTGACACGAATTTCAATAAATTGTGTCAATTTATCATAAACTATTTCAGGCTCTATAAATCTATATGAATGCACGAAATGTGATGCAAAATGTCCGAATAGCCGTTTAAATACGGTATTCGACTTAATTCATACTATTCTCGTTGTAATTGGCTAAAACCTCCAATTTAACTCCAAATCAATTTCTTTCACTTTCTACACTCCAATTATACCTAAATTACCTCAGTGATTGCGAATGAGATTCAATTTATCAGTCTCGAGTCAATAATCACACATGTCTATACATTAGGTAAAAATTCAGATTTTCACACCAAAATTTCTTATTTAATTTCTAGCCTCACCAAACATCAAATATCACCAAAATATCATGAAATATCATCAATTTCAGCCACAATATCCTCCCTAGAAAATTCAGCCAATGATGGTGATGGGGGAAAATGAATTCTTTTCTTGTTGTTTTGTTTCTAAATATGCTAAACTAACTAAAAACACTAACATAAAGTAAAATCAAATCAATCCAACTTCATTCTCTCTCCATGCCCATTCCAACCAGCCATGAATTCACCATCAAAACATGAAATCTAACCATGGAAAATGAAAAAGAAAGCATGGGTAGTGTAAATCACAAGTCAAAATCAAGAAATTTTGCCTTTATTAGCTTAATCCCTTGAAATCCCACACTTTTTCTTCAATTTTCCCACCTAGGGTTCTTGTTTTTTTCCTTTCCTCCTTTGTTCTTCTTTGGCCAGCCATATGAATGAGAAATGGGCTGATTTTGTATTAATTTTAAAGCTAAATATTTAATGGTTATAAATATGCCATGTGTCACCATTTCATTGGTCCATTTTTATTTCTTAACTATTAAGCTCTCTCTCTCCACCATATAAATTCTTTCAATTATCCATGATAATATTGGTTAAAATCCATGTGCTAGACAAGTGTCCTGGTGGTGAAAAATTACTGTTTTGCCCCTAGGGTGACAAAATTACCATTTTACCTTTATGCTCTGAAAAATACCGGGATTACAAATTTTCACTTCTCAACCTCAAATCATACTCCAATAAGTCATATATGATCAAAATCCTTCAAAAATGTCCCATTTTGTCCTCGAGTGACAAAATTATCATTTTACCCCTAGATAGTGAAATTTTTGGTTTGACTCCAAATTGATCATCGAACTCCGAATCACCATTCTAAGTCATTTTGGGACTTTAAAATTTTCAATTTTACCCTAAAATCTCTATTTGATCTAGTTCAAGGCTTAAATCAACTTTGTTATACCTTTAGGTACAATATCGACTTTTGTAAATTCTTCGGGACTTTCATAGCATGCAAACATGCTATCCATCACATGTATGTCATGACAAGTATTTTATAAGGTCGGGCTTTACAGATTTTGCTAGATTTCATGATATCTTAGTGTTTTTAGTTGTTTGATGATGTTTGGTATGAAAAACATGCAAGAAAATCACATGCCCTTCAACAACTCTCTTTGGCCGAATTTTATAAATGACATGTTGATGATGGATTTTGTTGTATTTCATGTTATTTAGCTCATAATTGATGATTTATGGTATCGGATATCGAAAACGACTATCGAAAAGTATAGTTCTTTTAGTAAACGACTTGTACAATAATGAGAAAATCAAAGTAAATGGACTTGGATTTGATTCCTAATGATGTAGATGGATTTATTGCATTGTGTTAACACTGATTAGCATGTTAGTTCGAAATCAGAATGAATTTCGGTTATGATGAATTAAGTCACAATCAAGCTCATTGAGGTACTTTGGTGTATTTGGAATATTGGAAGTGTAATGAATATATTTGAAGTTGAATCAGATGTTTTGGTTAATTAAACAGTGTATAGTTCGAGTTTGGTCGAATACAAATTTAGTTCGATCATAATTGAACCCACGTAAAACACCGTCTTTAAGTGATTATTCGAACAATTCTCATTCAATTTCATACATTTATATAGAGCTTGAAATAGTTTTATAACAGTTTGGCACAAATATATTGAATTACGTGTCGTGTATTATGTATAGGTGGTGAGCCCTCTAACAAGGGTAAAGATATCTTACCCGAAGACCAAGAATAAGAGTACTCCAAACTCTCGCTATTATGAGTAATCAAATGTTCACCTTAACTATCTAAAGTAGTTTATATTCGTTTTTATGATTTTAAAGAATAATGAACTTAAATCGTAGATTTTTATGTTTTATAAGTTAAGTGTTGGTTAAATGAATGGGATTTATAAATTGTTTTGCAATTCAATGATGATTTTGGAAATTGAGTAAGTGGAGACTATATACTTGTGTTATCTATATATATACGATTTGAATTGATGGCTTATGACAATGTGATGGCATGAATGGTTGGATTTGTGGTTTGTGGATTATATGAACTGTTTTGTTTTACCTTGACAGGCTGGGTAATATCCTATTAGCCATGTCATGTTGTCGAAATTTTTATTGATTTAGTGGGTTATTTGATTAGCGTACTATAATGGGCGGGTTTCCGTGGATCAACCTATTAGAGGGGCACGATAAATCCCGTTATATTTTACCTTAGTATGAGAGGCGCGGAGGGTATCTCCTAAGGTAAGTTTAGAGTTCACTTCGCGCTGAACCACCACGTGAGGATGAAACTCAGCCAACGCCAAGGAATGACTATGTTTTAAAAGTAAAAAAAAAATGTTATATGGGTATATGTCGTTTTAACATCCTTGGCGGACTCGGTTGGATGCTCGGGCCAAGGTGTCACCGAGTACGAGTTTTGGCACAAGCTAAGTTTTTAAGAGAATCATAAGCCTTGTTGATTATTTTGATGAAATGTAATTGTTTTATATGAATTGAAATGAGTTTTAAATGTTATGAATCATATTATGATGGGATGATTTAATTATCTCCATTTACTTGGCTTTAGATGTTGTAGATGAATTTTGCTTACTCACTGAGTTTATAAAACTCACCATTCTTTTTACCCATTTCAGGCTCAAGACAGTCTGTAAACAATCGATTTTGTCGAGGGTTGCTTTTGGATTTACATTCTTAGAAATCGATGGTCTACAGTCTTGTATATTTTCGATTATATTGGGGCCCACATGTCATTGTAGAATATTTTTGTATACTTGGTTTAGTATGCTATTATATATATGAATTTATTTTGCTCATACGCTACAAAAATTATTTATGCAGGATTTTATAAATATTATTTTATAAGAAAATAAAATATTTTATTTAATATTTTTATTTAGTTTGATTAGTCATAATTTTATTTTAAATGGATGATTTAGATTACTAAAATTATTTTTAAATAAGAAATGTATATTTTTTGATCGTATGCTGTATTTTCACTAGGTTTCAAAATTTTCAAAAAAAAAAGATCAAAATACCCCTGTGTGACAGAAATTACTTTTTGTTTGTTTTTGATTTAAAAATAGTTTATATTCCCTTAAAACATGATATTTAGTAACTGTTGCTCACAAGAAAAACGTAAAATTGATGCAAGAGTTTTGCGAGGTTTCGATTGACATTCCGGATAATAAATGTCTATCAAGACATCGCGACGATTGTCACGGGCTCGAAGGGAGTACTGGGTCGTGACAGATAAGGGTATGGATGTGAGTTCGGATAATTGGGTATCTATGAATAGTATTTTAATAATTTTTTTTATAATAATTTTCAAATATATTCAAGTAGCTAATAGGGTTCAATTACTTTATTTTTTATAAGGTTAAAGTTTAGGTACTTTGAAATTAATAGATATTTTATTCATTGACAACTCTAAATTGAATTAACGATGTTAGAGTTTGTGTTAATACAATATTTTATTTGATAATTTAAGTAAAAATTAGCTTTTTTTTTCAATTTGAAGCTGTATATTTTGTCAAAGTTTAGGTACAAAGTATAAAATTAACTTAATGTTAAAATTAAAATTTCAAATTCAACTTGTTAGTGTATATACATTTAAAGACAAATTTTTTCATATAAAATTTTCTCTTTTCCTTCCATTTTCTCATGCAATTAACTCAGAGTTGGAAGTGGTCCAATGGTTACAACTTACTAATTAAAAAAACCTTTATTGCACTTTATATTATTAAAATATTAAACCAATTAAAAATTAAAGAAAACCATTGGCCATCGGTGGGTGAGAATGGAATGAAAATTTGATTTTAGATTCAAAATATTTGCGAAAACCAAACGCGGCAAAAGCTTGTGCTTTCTCTTTTTCAACTTTAATTTTCAAAAATCCTGGATCCTAGCCTCATCATTTCCACCAATTAAATTCAACAACACATCATCCAACGGCATGATTTTAAAATTCAATCCGTGACACGGATCATACACAATCCAACGGCCATCGCTCCACCTGTTCCCTTATATAAACAAATCCCCGTCAAGTCCATTATCAACCTCGAAACAAATAGAGAGAGAAGAGAAACAAAAAAAGAGATCAGGAAATGTCGGGCAGAGGAAAGGGAGGGAAGGGATTGGGAAAAGGAGGAGCGAAACGTCACCGTAAGGTTCTGAGGGATAACATCCAGGGGATCACCAAGCCAGCCATAAGGCGTCTGGCTCGTCGTGGAGGAGTCAAGCGTATCAGCGGTCTCATCTACGAGGAGACACGCGGCGTCCTCAAGATCTTTCTGGAGAACGTAATTCGCGACGCCGTTACCTACACTGAGCACGCTCGCCGGAAGACTGTTACGGCTATGGATGTCGTTTATGCCTTGAAGAGACAAGGCCGTACCCTTTACGGTTTTGGCGGTTAAGTCTCTAGGGTTAGCATTAGGGGTTATGGTATAATTTGGGAATTTGGGAAGATCAGGCTTTTTTTAATGTTGATATGAAATGAAGGTGTTTAGAGTTTTGTATCTTTTTCTTTCTCTTTCTCTGTTCGGGTTATGTGGAAAGTTGGACTAATTATAGTTTGGTAATGGATGTTCAAAGTTGTTGCTTAGTGCGTTTGTGTTTTTGTTTGGTTACTAAGAAAATGTGGGAAAATGGGCACTTAAAGTTTTCCTTTACTGTAGCTAATTTGTTAACGATTTAACTGGGATATCTTGATTATGTTGAAATGATACATATAAATGCCCTATTGTGGATGCTATGTTGATTTTATTTTTTCTGGTAGAATTGAGTAAAAATTCTTTTTGATTTTAGGGATTTTGTCAGAACTTTTCTTATTTGTTGTCAAGGAAGTGGTGCCCTTGCCCTGGCTCACTGACTTTTAGGCTTGAAAGCCAAAACAATTCTCTGACGAATCTTAACACTGCAATCTGATATAAACCAATTTGGTTCTTTGAGTCATCTTGTTTTCTGTGGTGAGGGGTTGCATTTAGATTTGTCAGAGTTCTGGACCAATTTTACCAAGCATATCTGAAAGGTTTGGATTATAACAACACCAAGCTTAGCGTAGCATAAATCATACCAGTGAAACAGACTATAGTGAATTTAATTCAAGCAGGGGAGTTTATCACTACCATGACTGTCATTAAATGAAGCAAAAATGTGAGCCACCCCAATAAATTTAAAGGAATGGACTGTAATAAATTTAATATAAACAGGGGAGTATGAGTATCTATATGGGACAGGCAGGTGTTTAAGACAAGAACGGCATGCACGTATGCAGCAATCATGACCAATGAAAATGCCAAAGGAAACATGAAAATAGATTAAAGTAAATAAAAAAAAGGATAAGAAGTACATACACCCTCTTACTTCTGGTGTATCTTCCCTCATGAGAGGCTCCAAATATTCAAGAGGAATAAACAAGTACATATACCTCAAAGGTTTGAGCTCATGGCATCCCAAATCAGTTTAGAGCAATTTCAAAGGCATTAAATCCAGAATATATTATTATTATTATTATTTTTATGATGCATAACAAATAGCAGTGTTGTTTTCCGGGGAAGAGGCTGCATAAACGCATCATAAGTTTTAGATGCAGTGCAGGTAAATAAAAATCAAAGAAAACTGTTGAAATAGGAAAGAGCTGTAAAATACCAGAAAAAGGAGCATTTGGGACAAGCACACGTGGCATTAATTGGCGCTGCTATAGTCACGCAGCATTTCACTCCAGCCACAAAACTGCCTAACTTGTTACGGGGCCCACTTCTAATCTGCATCCTTCGAGGCAAGTTATGAACCAATTACCGTATGTGTTTCATGATCTTTCTTCAGTAAACCTGCCAAATTCAAAGAACTGATATATTTATAAATTGAGATTGGTATTAATCATTTCTTTTTTGCAAAACTGATTTATTGTTGAGTCCTGCAAGAATATCTGATATTCAGATTACTGTGCAAAATTTAGAGGTCTCTGTTTTTCTATGAAGACCATGAGTGTTTGATTGCCGTAGAGCTTCTTGATACTTTCTTCTCAACATTTATGAATTTCTACCCTGGTTAACTGAGACTGTAATCATTATCAAGGAGCAAGAGAAATTCTTACAAATCAACCAAACTCCAAATGGCCTAAACTAGTTTTGCTCAACTCCTTGAACTTGAGTAATTCCCAATCATAATAATTGCTCGAATTTGTGAGAAAATTATCCTTAAATAATAAGCAGCTAGATAATCACATTATCGTGATGCACCGACTATGAAGTTGAAACAACAACAATGAAAATGATAAAACACAAAGAATATAATGTTGAAGATTAATACTTAATCTGTCACGACTCGGAACTCTCATCGAGCCCGTGACAACCGCCTCGAAGCCTCGACAGACATTCTTCCCCCGAATACCTTTCGAGACCTCGCAAGGCTTTTGTACCAGTTTTTCCATTCCTCTCTTTTTTCTTTTTTTTTGAATAATAAAATAAAATAAAAATATTAATTAAAATAATCTATTTTAATGTAAAACAATATATATATATTTGAAACATCAAAAATTAATTTTCTGCAAATAAAAAAAATAAATTTATATATACTGTAATATATAAAACTGGAGTATGCAATTTAAATTACAATGACACGTGGGCCCCCAAATAACTGAGAAAGTTTAAGTCTATAACCTTGCTTTCTAGGATGCAACTCCGAAATTTACTTATCGATGCAATTGACAGTCTACTGCCCATTCTGAGCCTGAAAAATGTATAAGAAGAAGGGGTGAGATTATAAAATCCCAATGAGTAGACAAACATCATCAAAATAATCTAAAGCCGAGTAATAGGAGACAATTAAAATAATTCATC
>NC_030858.1:13154726-13157519 GCF_000208745.1 Theobroma cacao | reverse complement strand
AAAGTGAAAAATTACATTTTTGCCCCAAAAACTGAAAAATTGCCCATAGACATATTTTTCATCCCTTATACTCATACCATTCTCCAATTTGTCAAATGTGATCTAAATTCTCTCAAAATCTAAAATTTTATCCTCGGGTGGTAAAATTACGATTTTACCCCTAGATAGTGAAAATTCTGGTTTGACTTCGAATTGATCCTCGAACTCCGAATTACCATTTTGAGTCATCCCTGAACTGTGAAACTCTTAATTTCATCTTAAAATTCCTATTTGAACTAGTTCGAGGCTTAATTGACTCAATAGTACCATTAAGGGTAATATTGTCTTTTAACGATTTCTCGAACTTCCTAAATATACAAACATTCTATCGAGCATGTGAATGACATTATAATTATTTTACAAAGCAGGGTTTGACATAATCTGTGAAGTTAGCTTACTAAAGCATGAAGTTAGTTGACTAAAGTGTGAAGTTAGCTGACTAAAGTCATTGGCAGGAAGCAACAAACTGAAGGTTGTGGAAATTTGTTCAAGGAATGAAACGTTGCTGTTAGGGATTTAATAAGCTTAGTGATACGATGGTTTCTTGTGTCGTTTAACTTGGTTTAATTGTTCAGTTGTTATATGCAATATTTTGATGTAGTTTTGTTTGGTTATCATTTTTTGTTTTCAATGCTCAAAGGTCATGCTTCTTCTTGTTTTCTATTAGAGTTGTGCTTCGATTGGTGTGAAGTTTTTCCTCTTGATCCGATTTATGAGGAAAGTTTGTAATTGCTTAGTATAAATACAAATTTGAAAATTGGATCGGTGTGCTTTTTAGATCCAATATTTTGAGCTGAATTTTTTTTTCTTTGTTTTTCTGCTTAACAAAGCTCTCTGAACTTTTCCAAGTAAAATTTCCTAGAAATTCTTTAATCAGCTGTTTTCTTCAATTGGTATTAGAGCTTTAAGTGATCTTGAGGGGCCTAGATTGTGATACAATGACTTTCGGATTCAATTCATCAACTCCACCAAAGTTCACCAGAGAGAACTATTCTTTCTGGAATGTAAAGATGGAGGCATATCTCAGAGCCTTCACGTTGTGGGAAGTAGTGGAGACAGATGAGGAGCAAGTGCAAAGGAGAGCTACTCCGACTATAGCTCAGATCAGGCAATTTGAAGAAGACAAAGCAAAAAGGTACAAAGCTTTATCTTGCCTTCACTCAGCTTTATCTGATTAGTTTTTTGCTCGGGTTATGCATTTGAGATCTCTTAAGCAAATTTAGGACTATTTGAGGGATGAATTTTTTTGAAGTGAACGAACTAGGCAAATTCAAGCTTTCAACTTAACTTAGAAGTTTGAAATGCTTAGAATGGAGGATAGTGAGAACATTAGAGATTTTACTAGTAAAATGATGGGACTAGTAAATCAATTAAGATTACCTAGAAGGGAAATTATTGAAAAACATTTAGTGAGTAAGATGTTGGTGAGTTTGCCTAAGAAGTATGAATCAAAGGTGTCTTCGTTAGAAGACTCTAAAGATTTGGCTCAGATTACTCTAAAATAATTAGTTAATGCTTTGGAAAGACTTGAGTAGAGAAGAGCTTTTAAGCAAAAGAGTGCAACTGATTTTGCCTTGATTGCTAAGTCCAAAACTCGAAAGGAGGATGATAGAAACTGGAGAGAAAAGACAAGGAGAGAAAAAGAAAGAGTTCTCACCATGTCAATATTGCAAGAAGACTAATCACACTGAGAAGTTTTGTTGGTACAGACTAAATGTGGTATGTAAAGCTTGTAATAAAAAAGGGCATATGGAGAAAGTATGTAAGACTCATGCAAAAGGAGAAGAAAAAGCTGATATAGCTAAGCAGATAGAAGATGAAACTGAAGAGGTTTTGTTTATGGCAACAAGTGAAAAAGGTTTGAGCAAAAATATTGTATGGTTATTAGATAGTGCTTGCTCACATCATTTAACAGGGAATAAGTCTCTTTTCTCCACTCTTGATACAAGTTTTAAGTCAAAAGTGAAGATTGGAGATGGTAACTACCTGGATATACTTGGCATTGGCATTGTTAAAGTTGAAACAGCCTCAGGAGATAAGTGCATCAGTAGTGTGCATTATGTACCAAGTGCCAATCACAATTTGTTAAGTGTGGGAAAATTGACCAGGGATCATTATACTTTGCTCTTGAAGGGTGAAGTTTGCACAGTGATTGATCCGAATGGTGATGAATTGTACACTGTTGCAATAAGGAGCCATTGTTATCCTCGTAATTTAGCTGAAAATACTTCACATTTGGCTTTGTATAGTGAGCTGGATATATAAAAAAAGTGGCACAGGAGATTTGGACGTGTCAATTATAGCACATTATCTCTAATGTCAGCAAAGAGTCTAGTTGTCATGACCCCGAACCTCTCTCAGGCCCATGACAATCGCCGCGACGTCTCGATTGACACTCATTATCCGGAATGCCAACCGGAACCTCGCAAGGCTTACATATTAGTTTCTTTCCTTTTCTGTGAGCAATCATTGTTAAATATCGAATTTTTAGAGAATATATACTATTTTAGATAAAAAACAATCAAAATAAAATTTTTGCCACACAGGGGTATTTTGGTCATTTTTTTCTTAAAAATTTTGAAACTGACTAAAACATAATATACAAGTACAAAACACATAATTCATATTCAAAATGAGTTTAAAAGTCTAAAATCTTTATTTAAAACGAAATTACGGTTATTTGAATATAATAAGAAAATAAAAGAAATATTAAGAAAAATATTCTATTTCTTATAAACAATATTTATAGATTAT
>NC_030858.1:13129963-13152814 GCF_000208745.1 Theobroma cacao | reverse complement strand
CCATAGACATATTTTTCATCCCTTATACTCATACCATTCTCCAATTTGTCAAATTTGATCTAAATTCTCTCAAAATCTCAAATTTTGTCCGCGGGTGGCAAAATTACGATTTTACCCCTACACTCCAAAAATCACCAGAATTAAAATTTTTCACTTCCTATCATTAAATTATACTCCAAATAGTTAATTTTGATCAAAAATTTCACTCCATGATCAAATTATTATCTTAAGTGGTAAAATGACGATTTTGCCCTTGAACATCAAAATTTCCAATTTTACCCCAAATGAACCCTCGAACTCCGAACAATCATTTTTAATCATTCCTAGACTATAAAATATTAAATTTCATCCTACAATTCCTATTTGAACTAGTTCGAGGTTAAATCAATTTAAGTGTACCGTTAGACACAATATTGGGTTTTGTCTATTCTTAGGTGCTTTTCTAGCGTAATAACATGCTACTCAATGCATGTATGTCATGACATGTATTTATAGGGTCGGGTTTTACACTAGTGGAAGGTTTACTTGGGATTGTAAAACCATCTAAGCTTTGTAAAGCTTGTCAACTTGGAAAGTAAACTAGGAAACCATTTCTTAAGTAGAGTGGATGGAAGGCTTCCAAAAAGCTTGAGCTGGTGCATACTGACATTTCTGGTCCCATGAGAACTGCTTCACTCAGTGGAAGTAGAAACTATATCATCTTTATTGATGATTATTCTAAGTTTTGTTGGATATTCTTCTTGAAGCAGAAGTCTGAAGCTTTGAGCTACTTCAAGAAGTTTAAAACAGCTACTGAAAATTTCTCTGATCAAAGGGTCAGAACCTTGAGGACTAACAATGGTAAGGAGTATACTTCTTTTGATTTTGAGCAGTATCTTGAGTCTTTGGGAGTGCAGCATCAGTTAACTATTCCATATAGCCTTCAACAGAATGGTAAAGCTGAGAGAATGAATAGAACCTTGGCAGAGATAGGGAGATGCTTACTGTACCAGATAAAGATGCTAGGGGTATTTTAGGTAGAAGTTATAAATACAGCTAATTATCTACTAAACAGAGCTTATACCAGGGTCTTGGATAGCAAAACCCTTTATGGAATGTGGGTTGAACATAAACCAAGAGTGGCTCACCTCAGAACCTTTGGAAGCATCTGTTATGCTATGGTTCCAAATGCAAGAAAGTCCAAAGTTGATCCAAAGTCTGTTACAACAGTGTTCATTGGCTATAGTGAAGTTTCAAAAGGCTACAGGTTATATGATTCTGAGCTGAAGAAGATCTTTATAAGTAGAAATGTAGTTTTTGATGAGGGGCAAAGTTAGAATTGGTCTAATAAAGGTGCTAGTCAGTATGATTTCACTAATACAGCTGATGAAGAGTCACAATAGACTGTAGCTAATGCTGATTCTAATCTGGAGGATGAAAGTAAAGCAGTTAGAGGTACAAGGAGCTTAGCTAACATTTACAGCAGATGTAATGTAGCATTAGCTAAACCAGCAACCTTCAAACAAGCTCAACTAGATGACCACTGGAAATCAGCTATGGATGTTGAAATGGAGATGATATCTAAGAATGAGACATGGATTCTTGTTAACAGACTAGTTGACAAAAACATCATAGGAGTGAAGTGGATTGATAGAACCAAACTTAATCCAGATGGTTTTGTAAACAAGTACAAGGCTCGGTTAGTGGTTAAAGGGTATGCTAAAGTTTATGGGGTTGATTACATGGAAACATATGCTCTAGTGGCCAGACATGACACAATAAGGATGCTTGTTGCTTTGTCATCTAGGGAGGGATGGAAAATTTATCATCTGGATGTCAAATCAGCTTTCTTTAATGGCATTCTTACTGAAGACATTTATATTGAGCAACCTGAAGGTTATGTGCAGCAGGGGTTTGAGAAAAAAGTATGCAAGCTTATCAAGGCATTGTATGGCCTGAAACAGGCTTTAAGAGCTTGGTATACCAAAATTGATGAATACTTCAAGAGTCGGGTTTATGAGGAGCATCAATGAATCAACCTTGTATGTGAAACATGAGCATAATACTGTGGAACTTATAGTAGTAGTATATGTGGATGATCTTCTAGTTACTGGACCAGAAGGTAAATATGTGTCTGAGTTTAAATCAAGGATGAAGGAAAAATTTGAGATGACTGATTTAAGGGTTATGACTTATTTCTTTGGTATGGAAGTGGTGCAAGGTACTGATAAAGTCATACTGCATCAAGGCAACTATGCTCAAGATCTGTTAAAGAAGTTTAATATGAGCATGTGTAAGGCAGTAAGTACTCCATTATGTACTGGTGCTAAGTTTAGTGTAGTAGATGGTGCTGAGAAAGCCAGTGGGTATCTATATAGAAGCATTATTGGTTCCTTACTTTATTTAACAACTACCAGGCCGGATATAATGTTTGCAACATGCTTGCTATCAAGGTTCATGCAGAGTCCTTCAGAAGTACACTTTGCTGTAGCTAAAAGAGTTTTAAGATATGTTAAAGGAACTGTGAATTATGGACTGGTATATATGAAGTAGGAGAGTAGTCAGCTGATAGGCTTTTCTGATAGTGACTGGGTTGGTTCTTTGGATGATTCTAAAAGCAGAAGAGGGTTCTGTTTTTCTTTTGAAAGTGCTGTGTTTGCTTAGAGTTCTAAGAAGCAGCAAGTTATAGCTTAGTCAACAGCTAAGGCAAAGTACATTGCTTGTGCAGTGGCTACCAATCATGCTTTATGGTTAAGGAAACTACTGGATGAGCTGGGGTTCAAGTAGAATAAGGGAACACTGATTAATGTTGACAATTTATTAGCAATAGCAATAGCTAAAAACCATGTTCAACATGGTAGAACGAAGCATATTAGGGTTAAGTACCATGCTTTAAGAGAAGCTGTAAAGGAGGGTGAAATAGAGTTAGCTCATTGTTCTACTAATGATCAGTTTGCTGACATTTTACAAAAAGCTTGGGAAATGAGAGATTTGAGTATTTAAGATCATGTATTAGAGTTCAACAGATTAAGAATTAAGGGGCTGTGTTGAAGATTAATACTTAATCTGTGAAGTTAGCTGACTAAAGCATGAAGTTAGTTGACTAAAGTGTGAAGTTAGCTAACTAAAGTCATTGCCGGGAAGCAACAAACTGAAGGCTGAGGAAATTTGTTCAAGGAATGAAACGCTGCCATTAGGGATTTAATAAGCTTAGTGATATGATGGTTTCTTGTGTCGTTTAACTTGGTTTAATTGTTCAGTTGCTATACGCAGTATTTGATGTCGTTTTGTCTGGTTATCATTTTCTGTTTTCAATGCTCAACGATCATGCTTCTTCTTCTTGTTTTCTGTTGGAGCTGTGCTTCGATTGGTGTGAAGTTTTTCCTCTTGATCCGATTTATGAGGAAAGTTTGTAATTGCTTAGTATAAATACAAATATGAAAATTGGATCGATTTGCTTATTAAATCCAATATTTTGAGCTGAATTTTTTTTCCTTGTTTTTCTACTCAACAAAGCTCTTTGAACTTTTTCAAGTAAAATTTTCCAAAAATTCTTTAATCAGCTGTTTAGTTGTTTTCTTCGTATAACAATGACAACATGAAAAATGGTGTATTTATTGGTGAAATTGATCATTTGATTCTGTTTGATCATCGGTGCAGATAAGAGGAATTCAGTGTGTTTTCTACAACTATCAATCCCTAAGCATTTGGAATTGGTGATTGCAGCCTGCAAGGAAAATGTAGCCATTTGAACAACACACCGCAAATGCAAAACAGAAAATAGAAAACGAACATATAATTAGTAACATGGTGGAGGAAAGAGAAAATCAATCTTTTTTGTTAACCCAAAGTTAAATAACATGATGTTTTTATCTAGCTAAAACTTGTCACTAGAAATTATAAATGATATTGAAACACTAACTAATCAAATTATTTTACTTAGGGATCAGGTCATTGTGAATAGCAACATTATACACCAATGATCGAACATGGGAGTAGAAAGAAGAGAAAAGTGGGACAGAAACATCAGAATTGTACTTTCACTGTCCTAGTAGGAATCACATTAATTGGAGGGATTACATGCATACCTATAATTGATAAAACATTAGGGAACTTGGTCCTTCAAAGCAATGCATTTGACAATCTTGAATCACTAAGCTTGTAACGATCATACCTTGCTCCCCTTGATCTGCAATACAACTCCACGTTTGGGATATGCTTAACTTTCCAATGATCTGGGCCTTCATCTGGTAGCATCTTTCATGAGAACTCTCTTGGCATATCCCAAAATTCCAAAGTTCTTAGGCATTTTAGATGACAAACGCCCAAGGGCACCTCTTCTAATTGTGGACATGTCCCAATCCTAAACCTTTCAAGAAGAGGAAAAGTGTCACAACCCAATTCTCGGGCCATGATCGACGTAAGGACCCAATAGGCATAGCCCACTAGGCCCAAGCAAGCCTCTCAATATGCACTTGTATATTAACCCATCTATCTAGCATATTTCTTTAAGATCTGTACTTAATAGTGTTCAAATGCCGATTTCTCCAACGCAACTCATAAAACCCAAGTGAATGCTCACATTAGCATCATAATTCAAATCATACATATATAGTCGTCAATATATCTTTGCAAATTCACATGAAACATATACAAAGACTTTGATCGTCAGCGGAGTGACTCTGGATGGGGAGATATGACTACTGAGTGTCAAGATACCTACCCAAGGGATGGGGATACGCAAACACCTCAATCTACGTATCAACGACCACTGAATCTGAAAGCATTAAGTTGAAAATGTGAGTATAAACTCAGTGAGTGAACATAGGAAGGGAACAAACAATATAATAAGGAAAAGTTTGAAATCATAATGCACTTATTTGAAAACGATGCACTTTAGCTTAAGTACTTATTAAAACCCTCAATTGAACCCTTGGTCGCTAAATCATGTGACGATAGAGAATTCATATTCAACATGAAATTGGAGAAATGGAAAATATGGCAAAAACCAGCCAAATGCTAAGTGAAACAGAAAGTTTCATTCTCGCTGCAGCAAAAGGCATTCTTGGTTTGCATATGGTTCAGTTTTTCAAGCATATCTTCCACTACATGGGTCCAATTGACATGATTGTTAGGTCATTAGAAAGCTAAGAGGCAGGGCTATGACTTTAATGTTTATCACTTTGGCCAGTTTTGATCAAACGGTGGTCAAAATCACTGTCAAAGTGATAGTACTGCACCATCACCGAGAGTTTCTAGCGGCAGCGAGAATCCATTTCGCTACAGCCAAATTCCTTGTTGCAATGAACACCAATTTGACAATACTTAGCAACTTTCAAAGTTCAACATGCAAGATTCACATATGCAAAACCATATACCATACTCATGAACTTTGATTTCATAAACATAAATGTATATATATAAATGCATAGATAACACCAATATCAGCATAATCACACCCGGCTCATGTACATCCCCCCACATCGTGCACATAGCCGGCGCCATCATGTGCATCCCCCCACATCATGCACAATCAGTGCCGTCGTGTACATCCTCCCACATCGTGCACACGGGCACTATCATCATCCATCTCTCGCACCACCATCATCACCGGCATGTGCATCCCCCCACATCGTGCACACACACGGTTATAGTCATCATACACAATATCAATTATCATGCACACCACATATATATATACACCACCAAAATGTAATAGTGCATAAATCCATAACCAACCACATGTCATAACATAAAGGTAATTTCCAAAGGCTTGTTCCCAAGGCACTTGTTTTTAAGAAAAGCGGGATAAATCATTCAAATGTTTGTGCAATTTCATTCACATTCCCAAAACAAGTTTTGAGATGCAGTTCACTCATCTTATTATAGTGGGATATTACATCGCTATTTGATTGGAGGTGTCTTTAACTATTTTCACTGGCCGGTCGTTCGTTATTTACTCCAGTACGCCACCACAGTACTCTAACCTTATCTTTGCACTTCCTAACAATAATACGAACTCAATATATTTAATTACATATGTATACGGGCAGCACTTCAATCAATTAATCCTTACTCAAATTTATGTTTTTCATCCTATCATGAAACCATCTTCAATTAACTCACATCTTAATACATTTTTACCAAAATTACTTATATCATTGCTTACGCAATTCCTTAAATTATATCACCAGCAACTTAATTATGATGTCACGTGTCTACTTCAACCTTTCTAAATAATTTCCACCCAAATCCATCTTATATTTCCACACATAATCCAGATATATGGCAGCAACAATCATTCTCACTTTCATTCGATTATTTCCTAGTTTACACTCATCGTTATCTATCTAACTTTCAATACTTTGTTTCTCAATCCTCCATCCACAATATTCCTTTTTCATTTCTTTCAAACAACATGCCATACAATCTTAACAATTTTCAACTAGCTTATGCAACTAGATACTTTCAACAACCATAATTTTCCACAATATTCAACTAATCGTAGGCTTTAAAACATAGTGTTAAGCTTACCGTTTTCCTTTTCCACTTTAAGTCCTTCATGTACCCATGGGTTTGTTGGCTTATATGTTATCAATTTTTCTCCAATCAAGCCAATCTTTGCTGCCACAAGACATTTCTCTAAGTCATTAACCCATTTTCAAAGACTACTCAAGCCAAAAGTAAGAATTCTTACCGTTCCTTGCTTGAAACACCAAAACCAAGCTTTTTCATCCTTCCTCTCTTTTTCTTTCTTCTTCTCCTAGAGTTTATATGTGCTGAAAATTGGGGTTAGAAGTTGTAACTTTGGTGCACAAGAAGTTAGGAGAAGAAAGAAGCAAGGAGATAAAAGAAATGAAAAGAAAACAAGGAAAGAAAATGAAAGGAA
Source organism: Theobroma cacao (assembly GCF_000208745.1). Taxonomy (NCBI): domain Eukaryota; kingdom Viridiplantae; phylum Streptophyta; class Magnoliopsida; order Malvales; family Malvaceae; genus Theobroma; species Theobroma cacao. The sequence goes on along the minus strand of NC_030858.1, from coordinate 13,145,946 downwards.
ATTAGCTTTCCATGGGAGAATGAGAGAATGTCGTTGGAAGCTTCAAGAATGAAGAAGAAAATATCTTGCTGGGAGGATAAGAACGGTTTTGGGCTGAAAAAAAATCATAGTCAAAGCTTCTTTTGGAAGCTTTGACCAAACTTCACGTAAAATTATCGTTTTGCCTTTTTTGTTTCTTTCCATTTTAATTTAGTCATCCCAACACTTATTTAACTCCAACTTCCTTCTATTATCTTCTTCTACACATGTACAAACAAAGTATGAAGTTTGTACTCCAACGCGGTGTCCTCATAATATTTAAAATATTTATTTGCCCACGCTATCTTTACTTAATGAAGACACGCGGCCCCATTAACGTCATTTTTTCTCCAAAATTCTCTTATTCTTCTTCTCCCCCACTTAGATTGACCATATACTCCCTTCTGCATGGAAAATTTTGACACTGAATAAAATATTAATATTTTAATATTATTTTATTCCAAAAATTTCCTCTTGTCTCCTCTTGTCCCCTTGGTACCCAAAATACCTTATTAGGCCTCAATTGCCTTTTGAATCACTTTTTATCTCACAAATTCTTCTCTGATAAAAATATCATTATTTTATTATTATTTCCTCGTGTGTAGAATATTTTATCCCAAACTATTCCTTTCATCTGTCATCATTTCTAAACATCATAATTAACCTCAATTGGCATCCGGTAAGTTTTTATTAGTCACCATATCAAAGTATAGGGTATTATACAAAGCTCCTTTGTCTATTACCAATCTATTCAGTCCATTCAATGCAAGTAGTCCAAGATACTTGAGTTGCTGAAAGTGTCATTCTTCCAAATGCAATTCACCTCCATCGTATCCCTTGTATAGATAAGGGTACAATAGCTTTGGCAGAGCTCCAAGGATTTTATATGAATGATATGATATTCTAGTCCATTGTAAACCAACCCTAACAAGGTTTTCCAAATTAGAAATCCAATCATGCAATGTCGACAATCGTCCATGTAGCCTAAGGTTTTGAAGCAAAGAGGGAGGAGAAGACAATGACTTCAACTGAAGAAATTCATCCTCATTTATTGATGAAATATGCAGTGATCGAAGGTAAGCCATCTACTCTATAGCAAAACACAAATCCACCCCATTTTCTAATTTGAAATTAATAATCCTTAATTTTCTTAACTGCTTCAGTCTTCCCAATTCACTAGCAAATTTAGCAGATCCTTGCGCCTCCATGTCTACGTTGTAAAGCTTTTCTAAAAATGGCAAACTCCCAATATTTCCATGTATCTTCAACCTTTGTCGAGTATGGATATTATAATCTCCATCTTCGTCTATAGAGTAGGCTGCAAGGTATTGCAAATTGCAAACCTAACTTATCTCAATGGGTAACTCATGCACGAGAGACCCTTTTAAATTTAGAATTTGAAGATTATGCAACTTACCTATGGACTTGGGAAGCGTATCTACTTTTGTACTTCTCAGGCTTAAATATCTCAAATGTTAGTATAAGCCCTACAAGCCAATCTGTGGTTGCATGAGAATTGCAATTTTGAGATATTCATGTATAACATTATGTTATTCATAATAACATTGAGGTAGTTCTTTATCCATAAGTTTGTGATTTAATTACTTTTTGTACTTATGTAGATAAAGCCCATGGAACTATATATGCATTGCAAAGGAATTGTATTGGGATACAATTATGAGATCTTTATGCATTAAAACATTGTTCCTAAAAGTTCCTGATCATTGTATTATTGAGACGGGGCATCAATAATGCTCAAAGATTGGCACATGTTATGTTCCTTACTTGTGAAGTAAGTAATCGTTCTCATAGGTTGAAATATAGAGATACTTGGAATTAGCATGTGGGTGCTTGCCATGGGAGAGGCAGTTTACTGAACATGACCCGCCATGAGAAGTGCATTTAGTATTTCACTCAAGTGTCTATGCAATACTTCTCATGTGTCAGTTGTGTAAATACTCCCTAGACTTGAGACACTAGGTTGTCTTATGTGTGGAGTGCTATGCTTTGATTTCATCCCTTTGGGTGCTTAACCAAGGATGCCAAAACATGATGCTTTTGGGTATAGCATGAAGCATGTGAAGGCAAATGAGTGGTCAAGATAGGAATCATCACCCCAAGTGATTCAAGGGGAAATATCTCATTAGTTCTTGGTTGATATTAGCTTAATCAAATCCTTGACCAAGGTGATTAGTAGATTATGAAATGAGTTTCATAAATCTCTATAAAGCTAATGATCTAATTGCAAGAACAAATATGAAGATCAATAAGAGTAGGCACTGCACCAAGCTCTTATCATCTTTAAGATATATGATGAGAGAATGAATTATACTGAAAAACTGTACACTGAAAGGTTGTCAAAGAATCCTTTGACTCTCTTAACAATTGGGTGGCCATGATGCATTGCTAGATGCCAATCATGGTCTATGAAATTGAATTAGTTAATTTAAAATTGAATATGATTCATTTAAATTAATTAATTAATAATATTATAATTCAATTCCATTGCCAACATGTTAGGAACCTAATGGGTAACACAAAGGTTGCAATTTGGATTAAATTGAAAGTGTGATGATTTAAGTTAGACTTAAATCAAATTCTAGGTTTTAACTATTAAGGACCTAATTAAAAGAGTTTAATTAGGTATTGGTTAAATATTATAATTGTTATAATATTAAGGACTTATTTTGCAAATTTTAATAAGTTAAACCTAGATATAAATATCACATTATAGCCATTATTTTTTAGTGGAGAAGGATTTTTCTCTTGAGTGCTGCCACTCTTGAGATGTTTATTTCTTTTGAAAACTTCTCCTTTGATTCTTTGTTGGAATCAAAGAAGAAAAGAGGATAAATCATTGTCCACTTGCTAGCACAAGCCCGTGGCATAAAGCTCTCTCCTTGAGAAGGATCCATTGCAATCGTATGTGCATCATTGGAGGCCAAGCGATTGAGTGGCTGGGATTCTTTTAAACCAAAGGTGTTTGTGTTTTGTCACCAAAAGGAATCTATTTGATTACGATATCATTTTGAAAGGTACATTCTTTTTTTGATTTTATGTGGTACATAACTTTGCATTAAACAACCAAGGTGATCCAAAGGTAGAAGGCATGGTTTTATTTTTATTTCAATTTTTTTTATTTCGCTGCGTTAATGCTCTAATCATGCCGTTCCTAACATCAAATTCAACAAATATCCCAACTCATTAGGTATGCAATCCAGTGGACCTCCTTGAAAATGCAGTTCTTTCAATAGTTTGAAATTTTTGGACAATATAGTAAATAATGATGTTGGTAAGGCATTTACCTAAAAAAACATAATTGAATGAGTTTGGAAGTTTCCAACACTCATTGAAGAATTATTTGCTCTGTTAGAGATGGAGAGATGTCGGCCTATTCCATCAGTAGCTGTCAGATATCCCGGTTGAGTTTGGATTAAACTTAGTTCTTCAGATTTTGAAAGAATGACCTCACGCATCAAATCATGGACCCGGCATTCTCTAACTCTGCCAATGGAATCAATTTGTGCAACTTGAATCAAATTCCTATGATTGAGCTTGATCAAGTATTCTCTTGCAACTTCTTCTAGTGTCATGCCTTGCTTTCTCTTAGAAAAACCGTCTACAGCCCACAACCGAATTAATCTTGCATAATTAATGGAGTGATCCTCTGGGAAAACGCACAAGTACAAGAAACAAGATTTAAGGTAAGAAGGCAGATCAAGATAACTCAGTGAAAGAATCTTTTTGACATATGTGAGATGTGGATTGCTATCCAATTGTGCATTGAGACTATTGCACAAACGTTTCCACTCTGAAGCATTCTTCCCTTTGGTTGATAAAAGTCCTCCCATGGCTAACTACTGCAAGGGGTAGGCGTTCACACCTTCTGATAATGTCGAAAGATAGACTCCAACTCCAAAGAACATTGCTTTTCTTGGTCAAACTGGGATGCAATTTTGCATAACAGTTGTTGAGCTGATCTTGGAGACAAAGATTTCAACTCATGGACATGAGCAAGTGAAGATTTCTTGCAAAATTTAGCAGCCTGGACATTTCTTGTTGTGATCATAATTCTGCTGCCTTTGTTATTATCCAACAAGGCATATTCTACTTCCAGCCAGAAGATTTCCTTCCACACATCATCAAACACCATGAGGTACCTCTTTTCCTTTAAAAATGCCCTGGATATGCTAATGAGCATGCTTTCTTCCATTGCCTCAATTCCGGTGAGAGAGGGCTCTTTTCTTGCCTCGAAAAATTGTTTTATCATACTCTTTAGCAACTCCTTGGGCTTGTACGACTGCTATGCTGTAATCTAAGCATGACAATCATAGTGCCCCAAGATAGTTTGATCATCAAAAACTTTCTTGGCAAGAGTAGTAGTCTTACCAATTCTTCCCATGCCCACAAATGAAATTACCATGCGCGTAGAGACTCTTTGTTCCAACATACTTATTAACTCATTCTTTGGAGATTCAATACCCACAAGCGAATCATTCGACACAAAATGGATACCCACTCGAGGGTCGCGCATTGTATTGTTCTCAGCACCACTACAGCTTCTTTCTCCTTGCTCTAAGAGGTTGAAGCCATATCTTTCCCTTTTTCTGCCAAGTTCAAGCACTAATCTTTTCATATCTTGAATCCTTGATGCTATCCCATGACGCTTTTTTAGATTCTTGATAAGACGAGCTATTCGTTGGAAGGAAGCCATGCATCCACGCTGATCACGGTGCTCTTCTAAATGAAGCATGTACTCATCAACGATATCTTCTATTTGGAAAGCTGCTTCCCTTACATATTTTACCCACGTTTTCAACACACTATCGGTGTGATCTGCTTTAGACGCCCTTGCATCTGCTTCTTTTAGGAAAGAGGCAATGAACTCCAATTCAACCTTGATGTCTTCAACTTCTTTATGAAGAACTCTTAGTAGTTCCAACTTTTCATCGAACAAAGCAATAACTATGCTCACAGCTACCTCAGCCATTTTTTTCTGACAAACTCTCTCTCCGTCTCTGGCTTTTAATTTCTCAATGTCTTCCTGAATTATTTTTGTACAAATTTATGAACATTGAAAGTTGAAATGCAAGGACAGAAGCAAACAACAAACGATACCACTTGCAACGAAGTCTACGCGTTATCGGTGAAAGGTAAAGTCCAATACCGCCCCCACCTTCAGACTAAATTCTCACTTAAAATTGATGACTTTGTGACAATTCCATATCTTTATATTTTGATTAAATTATGCAATTAGTTTTTATACTTTGATAAAATATTGGATTTAATTCATGTACAATTATTTGTAAACATTAAGTCTTTTTATTTTTTAAAAATATGACATTTTCTTACTGATGTGATATTGAAAATGAGGTATTTTTTTTATCTATTTCACGACTTTAAATTATGGAGCACAAAAATTCAATTTTTCTCTATTTCACAACACTCTTTTCCTAAATTTTAGAAACTTATTCATATTTTTGATTTGTTTCTTTTCCAAACTTATTTAAAACTATTAACTCATATTAAATAATTTCACGTCTGCACTTACAAATCTATGTTAGTGCTTGGTCATGCCATGTGGGCACTAGTATTACACTATTCATGAAATGTCACATCATTTTTGCTATGTCATTAAATTTAATGTCATATTAATAAGAAAATGTCACGTTAACATAACCAAATGCTATATTAGCATAGATAATAGAAAATTTTTAATACATTAGACTACCATTGTCAATTTTGGAAAGTATAGGAACTTAATTGTACAAATCATTATGCAAAGATTAAATCTACCATTTTAATATACATGGACTAATTATGTAATTAGATCTTATATTTTTAATCAAGGGAGACTTCACTTCACCATTCTCATCTTTTCGATTAGATGGTCATTGAAATTTTTTTTTCTTTTCAACCACACTTTCAGTTTTTATACCTTGAGCTTTGTCTTTATATAGCTTATAGATATCTATGGGTTAAATTAGGTATTCATAGATTGAACCAGATTGAGCTTAATTGATATCCTTAAAAATTAGGTTCAAATTCAACTTACCTATTTAGATATAATTTAATTAAAATATTAAAATATTTTAAAATTAAAATTAATAAAAAAATGATTAATATAATAATATTTCAAGTTGAACCTAGATCTAAAAAAATTTATCCTAAACCTGACCTGTAGATAGATATAATATAATCATATCATATGAAATTTAATACCTAAATTAACATTCTGTTTTTATTAATACTAGGTAGTTAACTCGCGCGTTGCTGCGGGTGATTGAATTTATGAAAATTGTGAAATTTATTTGAAAAAAATATTTTATTTCAAACTTTCAAAACAATAGATATATCTTTCAGGTAATGAATGTCATAGATCAAGTAAGTGTATAGACAATGCACAAGAATATAAAAATATGTAGGTAGATGCAAAAATTTAACCATGCATGAGAAAACATAATTGGGTAGCCATTTGAGAAGACCAACAAGATAATCAGAAAGGTATCAAACAATCTATTATCAGCCAGCATTTAAAAGATATTCAAAATAGAAAGTTAGATTGTTCATACATATGAACATTAAATAAATGTTAAGAGTGTTTTACAAGACCCTTCATGTATAGCTTGTGGCAAATAGAAATTTGCAAAAAAATGTTCTATATAATTTGGCATACACATCATTTGTTGTGGAGATGAAATTGTTCAAGAGATGTGGACAAAATGCCAATAAACATTGCTGTACAAAACAAAATAACTATTTGATTGTCTATTCATTTTTACCATAGTTAGTATGATACAATGGAGCTACAAAAAATATGCTCCAGCTATGGTAAAATCAATTGGTCCTTTTTCAAAAGAGCTTCCTTATTGTTGTTGTTGTTGTTGTTTTGGTGGATTTGCTATTCAAATAGACTGATCAAATATGTTTAGTTTCTTTCCTATTGTTCTATTGCAGTTATAATAAAAAGTATGTCATTAATATAATTTACCTACTTAGTTTTGATTTTTTTTCCCTCGATGACTCTTTTGGAAAGAGTTAATTGGAAACTTTTGTAATGGTTGGGGATGGGGGTACTTCCATTTAAGGTTGTCCCATAGTCAGTAATGGTGTGTTGGAGGGTGTTAGGCCCTGGCTCGCGAAACTTGTGGCTACTTTAAATTTTGAGCTTTCATGCAAGGTTTATTTGAATCTATTACGATAAAAAATCTTGAACACTATCAAACCTTGGTCAATGGCTTTTCCTGTTAGTCTTACCCTCAATGTTCTTTCTATGTTGATCAATGCCTTAACAGGAGTCAGAAGAACCATTTTGTCTATCGATCTGATAGTAGCTAGCTCAGTATTGGTAGCACTTATTAATTTTTTTGCTTGTTCACCAAAAGCAAGCATTTGAATTCTGTCCGTTTCATCTTCCACTGTAAGATCCAAAATCGTTCTGTAAGGAATATATAAAATAAATGTCAGTTTGTTTATTTATGATACAGTAGTTCTCATGGAATTTGACAAAGAGTATACTTTAGTTTACGTACGTTAGAAATAGTGTTTTTACATCATGTGTTGGACACCAAAATTTACCAATGCAGAATCACAAGCATGCTACACATTGGTTGCAAGCGTCGTAGTACCATTCAATTAGTGCTTCCACATTCACAATTGTTGTTGTGACTTCAAACTTGCTATTATTTGAAAGTTAAATATAGAATAATACACATGTCATCAGGGAATTTGAGTCTTTGTTGATGAGAATTACCTTAGTAACATTTGTTATAAGTCATATGGTGGTATAAAGTGAAGATTCTATTATTATTTTTCTTGGCTCCATTGCTAGCAACTTTGTAATAATAACCTTTGAGGTTTTGATTGGTTGACTGAGTTGTAACTAGCTTTCAGTTTCCAATAGTTGGAGCTATGCTTGAATTGGTTATTCTTGGTACTTGACAATTAGTTTTTATTACAAAAAGTTATATAACTTTAAAAGTCCTTGTTTATTGTAAACTAAAATAGTGGATAAATTCATCTTTTCAACAGCTTTCATAGTACTCGATATGTAAAAGGACAGAGAGGTTCTTATTATCCTTGGAAGGCCTTTCTTACACATTGCTAGAGTACTCATCGATGTGGAGAAAGGATAACTTGCCTTGCGAGTGCAAGATCAAATGGTAACATTTAACATTTTTAGAGCTTTAAAGTTTACTGACGATCGTGATGAGCGTTTTGTGGTAAGTGTAGTGGATAAGGTCACAAATAAAGTTTATAGGGAAAGCCATCCTATTGACCCACTTAAGGCATCAATGGTTGCTGAGTTTGAGACAAGTAATGAGGTTATGATAAAGTGTGTGAATGTGTTGAATGCTTTATCCCATGTCATGGGAACACAATTTAAGTCATTGAATTTCTCTTTCTCTTCCTCATCACCAGTGAAGTCGTCTATTAAAGAACCTCCTAAGTTGGAACTCAAATCATTGTTAAATCATTTGAGGTGTGCATATATTGATGATTTGTCTACTTTTCCTATTATTTTTTCATCTGATCTTACTAATAAGTAGGAAGATAAGCTGTTGAGAGTTTTGAATGAGCACAAGATGGCATTGGGGTGGACAATTGTAGACATAAAGGGGATAACTCTTTTGATATGCATGCATAAAATTTTGTTAGAGGATAATCACATAGCCTCTATTGAGCATCAGAGAAGATTGAATCCAATCATGAAGGAGGTGGTGAAGAAAGAGATCATCAAGTGGCTAGATGTTGGCATCATCTATCCTAGTTTGGATAATGCGTTGGTAAGTTTGGTGCAATATATACCAAAAAAAGGTGGGATAACGGTGGTTACAAATGAAAACAATGAGCTTGCTCCCACAAAGATAGTAACTAGATGGAGAGTTAGCATGCACTACTTGTTGGTCTCAAGTAAATGTGCTAGAGGGGGGGTGAATAGTATAATTTAGCTCTTTCAAAGATTAACCTCTAATTTGAGACAAATACATAATAAAAGAATGAACTTAAAGATGAATAAAAACTGAAAACAGAACAGACAAACACACAGCTATTTATAATGGTTCGATCCAAGACCTACATCCACTACCTTGATTGTTCAACCAAGGATTTTCTAATCAATCCACTAAGAATGGTGAAATTCACAAGCTTTCACCAAGCTTTACAATGACTTTTACCAGGCTTAGCCAAAACCTTTCACAATAGTTTTTCCCGAGCTCAACTATAACCCAACACTTAACTTTTCAAGGCTAAGTTAGAACCTTAACACAAACAAGCAATCCTAGCTTGATTGAACCCCTTAGAGTGACCCTTTCACTCTAAGAACATAAAGAGAGAAGTAAAAAAAGTGTACTTATGATCACAAGGTTGATTTAAGTGGTACAAATGAAGTGTAGATAACAATTACAAAGGATAAGAGTTGAGTGCAGTAAATGAGCAGCAGGTGTTCTCTAATTTTTCAGCTCTTTTTGTGTTCTTGGAAGCCTTCAATACATTTTTAGCTATTGAAACCCTCTTTTATACTTGGAGAAATAACTCTGATGGAAGTTTGATAGTTTGCTAGCTGTTGAAAACAGTTGGGAGTTGGTTCTAGCCGTTAAACTGTCCTTTAGTGTAGAGTTCAAACTTGCATGCAGAATGCTATTAGTCGACTAACCGATATCTTAGTTGACTAAGTCGTCTCTGTCTTCTATTCCCAGTTTCTGACAGTTCTGGCAATGTGCACTTAGCCGACTAACCCATTTATTGGTAGACTAAGTTGGTTCTATTTCTCAACACTCTTTAGCTCGCCATTCTTCCAATTTGAATCTTAGCTGACTAAATCTTCCTTAATCAACTAAGGGGCTTCTATCTTATTGGTCAAATGTGACTTCCTTACTTCTATGCTCTTTGATATGTGCATTTTAATGATTGAATATTTATTTGCATACAATTTTGTCCTGCACACTCAAGTAAAAATATTAGACACAAATGAAATGAGAATGTTTCATTATCATCAAACACTAATGGAGCCAACACTACTAAGCTCAACAAGGCCATAAAGAAAGATCACTTTCCTTTAGCATTTATTGATCAGATGTTGGATAGGTTAGTTGGAAAGGAGTACTATTGTTTCTTGGATGGGTATTTAGGATACAATCAGATTGCAATAATTTTAGAGGATCAAGAAAACATAATCTTCACTTGTCTCTATGGCACTTTTGCCTTTAAGAGGATGCCATTTGGACTTTGCAATGCTCAACCACATTCCAATGATGCATGATGGCTATTTTTTCATATATGGTGGAAAAAACACTAGAGGTATTTATGGATGACTTCTCTACTTTTGGAAGTAATTTTGATGAGTCTTTGTTGAATCTTGACAAGGTTTTGAAAAGATGTAAAGAAACAAACCTGGTGCTAAATTGGGAGAAGTGCCATTTTATGCTACAAGAAGGTATCGTTCTTGGTCACAAGGTTTCAAGCAAAGGATTAGAGGTGAACAAAGCAAAGATAGAGACAATCAAGCAGCTTCCACCAACAACTTCGGTAAAAGGAATTAGGAGTTCCCTCGGACATGTTAGTTTTTAATGGTGATTCATTAAGGATTTTTTTTACAATTGCTAAACCTTTGTGTAATCTCTTAGAAAAAGATGTTCCATTTAAATTTGATGATGCATGTCATGCTACATTTATAGAATTGAAAAAGAAATTGACATCTGTACCCATTATTGTAGTTCTTGATTGGTCATTTCTATTTAAGCTTATGTGTCATGATAGCGACTATGTTGTGGGTGTAGTGTAGGATAGAGAAAAGAAAAAGTTTTTCATTCTATATATTATGCAAGCAAAACTTTGACTAAAACTCAAATGCATTATACTACTACTGAAAAAGAATCATTAACTATTGTGTTTGCATTTGACAATTTCGTTCATACTTGATTCGCACAAAAGTTGTTGTTTATAGTAACCACTCTGCATTTAAGTATTTGATTACTAAGAAAGATGCCAAGCCAAGATTGATAAGGTAGATTTTGTTGATACAAGAATTTTATTTGGAAATTAGAGACAAAAAAGGCTCAAAAAATTAAGTAGCAAACCATTTGTTAAGGTTAGAGAATGATAACCAAGGTAAGGACTTAACTTTGATCAACAAAACCTTTCCTGATGAACAATTATTATTTGTTGGTCAAAAGAATTTATCATGGTATGTTGACTATGTCAATTATATTGTAAGTAAACTTCTTCTTTTGATTTAAATTTTCATCAAAGAAAGAAATTTCTTTATGATGTTAGATTTTATATGTGGAATGAACCTTTTTTGTTTAAGCAATGCACTGATAGAATGTTAAGAAGGTGTATTTCGAAGGAAGAAGTTGACAGCATATTGAGGCATTGTCATTCTTCGAAGTATAAGGGCCACTTTGGAGGAGATAGTATGGTAGCCAAAGTTCTTTAGTCAAGTTTGTATTGGCCAACACTTTTTAAAGATGCTCACAATTTGGTTTTGCATTGTGATAGTTGTCAAAGAGTGGGAAACATTTCAAGAAGACATGAGATGCTGCTCAATAGCATTTTTGAAGTGAAGATTTGTGATGTCTAGGGAATTAATTTCATGGGACTATTCATTTCTTCTTTCAACAATCGTTACATCTTGGTGGCTATTGATTATGTGTCAAAGTAGGTGAAAGGCTCAACTTTGCCCACTAATGATGCTAAGGTTATGTTGAAATTTTTGAAAAAGAACATTTTCACTAGATTCGGAACCACCAAAGGCTATGGTGAGTTATAAAGGGAGCCACATTTATAATAAATATTTTACAGCTTTGCTTGCAAAGTTTGGAGTGACACACAAGGTGGCCACAACTTATCACCTTCAGACAAATGGACAAGTCGAATTGTCAAACCAAGAAATTAAGAGAATTTTAGAGAAAGTGGTATCTCCATCAAGGAAGGATTGGGCCAGTAGACTTGGTGATGCATTATGGGCATATAGAATCGCTTACAAAACTCCATAGGTATGTCCCCATATCGATTGGTATTTGGAAAAATGTGTCACATTCTGGTGGAGTTGGAGCATAATGCATTTTATACCATCAAGAAGTTAAACCTTGACTTGAAAATAGTCGATGAGAAGCGTTTGCTTCAACTAAATGAGATAGACGAACTTCGCTTGGATGCTTATGAAAATGCCAAGATTTACAAAGAAAAGACAAAGAGATGGCATGATCATAAGATTGTTAAGCGTCATTTTGAGCCAGGCCAGCATGTGTTGTCATTTAACTTGTGCTTAAAGCTATTTTCGGGCAAGTTGAAATCAAGATGGTTGGGACCCTTTATTATATCAAATGTCGTTCCACATGAAACAATGGAAATAATAGATGAACTAACAAATGAAACTTTCAAGGTGAATGGGCAACGACTAAAGCATTATTGGGGAGGTGACATTGATTGTCAACGATTGTCCATCAATCTTTTTAACCCCAAATGAGCTTACAAAAGAGTCTGGCTAACGACTATAAAAAGAGCACTTTTTGGGAGGCAGCCTAAGTTTCTAAAATTTGGGAGGTGACATTGATCATCAATGATCGTCCATCAATCTTTTCTATCCCAAATGAGCTTACAAGAGAGTCTAGCTAATGACTATAAAAAGAGCGCTTCTTGGGAGGCAACCCATGTTTCTAAACCTAGTATATTTTTTCTTTAATTTTATTTGGCATATTTTGATTTTTATGTTTACTTTCAATTTCTTTCTTATTTATGATTTATTCCATGAATTTAATTTTTCCTTTTCTTTTTTTTGTTTTGTAGGGCTTCTAGTTTTAAAAATATTAAAACGATGCTGTAGTGTCGCATGATGCCCTGCTCCATAATAAGACTTGGGCTATAGCGTCGTGGCACCCATTTGGGCCCCTAATTTACAAATCAGCCCACTCCTTCTTCCCTTTCACTTTCTAGGTTTTCTTTCTTTCTCTACTTCCATATTTTCTCTTTAACTTCCACCCAGTATATTGTTCTTCCAAAACATCACATATTTGGCACCAAATCTTTCCTTTGAAGCAAGCAAATCATCTTCCACTCATTCAACAACCAATTTTTCTACAAAAAGTTCAAATAGGTGGATTAGTTTTTTGAAGATTTTTTCAACTTTGGTTGATTTAGCTATTGGAGAAGCCTTTGTGATTATTGATTAGTGGGTTGGTGATTAATTTGAGATTCTAGTATTTGTGCTTTTTTTTAACTGCTTCTAAATTGAATATTTTGAAAGATTGGTACCTAGAAAATGGTGAATAGTGCTAAAATTCTGCACTTGAATAATAATTGGGGAGTGGGATTATTTACGCCCTAGTGATTTGGTGGCATTATTGTGGATTAATTTGATAAGTTGCTACGTGTTTTGTTGACACTTGAGTATAAATTGCTACACATTTGTTAAGTGTTTGATGGCACCCCAGAAACGAGCTAAAGGTAGTGGCAGTGTGACTCCCTTTAACCAGTAAATTTGTTTCTTCCAAGGCAGCCACAAGGCATACGTAATCCCTTGTGCAAAAAGTCCTTATTTTAGAGTAAGGCATTGATCTTCATCCCGCCTATTATGGTTCTGTTCATAGGCTTATCACTGAGCAATAGTTGGAGATATTTTATGAACAACTTGAGGTAGCTATGCCACCTGTTGTTTGAGAATTTTATGCCAATGTTGCCAAACATGAGAATGGGCAGGTTTTTGTCTGAGGATGTTAAAGTGGAAAATGAATAAAGGAGTACCAATGTCTTCAAAAGCTAGTGATTTAGGAAATTAGGGATTTTAGAGACTATTTAAGAGGCTTTTTCAAAAGGTTTTCAAAAGAGGATGGGAAGCAACTATTCTAGAGAAAAAGAGCTAAAAACGAAGCAATGAAGCAAGAGAATTTGAGAGAGAATTGAGATAAGAAAGCATCAACTATTAGTTTCTCTTTCTACCTTTGTGTTTCTCTTATTTTCTTTGACTTGGATTAATGGCTAATTTTTTTTAGATGATGTTTTTATTAGTTATTATGAGCTAAACTATTTTTTTAGGATTGTGGTAGATTTCAATATGGAATTTGAATATTTGTTTCATTTACTATGAATGGGTATGGTTTTGCTTATTCAAATATGTTCTTAATGCTTTTGATTATTTGATCAACAATTGAATGATTTGTGAATCTGAATGAGACTAGACAGAGTAATTTTAGATTGGATAAAAGTTTAAATAGTGTATGTTCACATCATATAGGTGATCTGATTCGTAATTAGGGAAAACATATGCTTAAATGCCATACATAGCCAAATTTGGAACACTAATTTAATAAACCTTATTTAATTGATTACTATAGATATATAGTGATCCAATTAAGTTAGGTATTTGTGTAAACATCTCATCAGACACTTGTGCATAGGTTTGGATTCTAAGTTAGCAAAATGACCCATGAATGTAAATATTAAGAGAAACAAATGTTAGATGAAGTATTGAACGGATTCATAATCCTAAGTTTTAATCTATTGCTTTTCTCTAGTGGATTTTTAGTCTTTGTTAATTAGTTTAGTTTTTTGATTAAATTTAGTTTTAATTAATTGTTTATAAAATTGAGTTACTTGAATAAAATTGATCTGTCATAATTTTAGTACTCAGTGAACAATTAGTAGCAAATCTCTGTGGGATACGATTATGGACTTATTGTCTATATTACTTGTTTGATACATATACTTGCATATACTAAATTGACAACATGAATATGAGATCCTATTAGCATCACTCTATTTTTCTAACATTACAAGAAATCAATTATATAACATACCTTAATTTATGTTACCTTTTAAATATTTCATTACTTTACTCAAGGTAGTCCAATATTCATGAATCAAACTTTGTATATTTCTGCCTAATCTACACACAACACAAGCTATATAAGGTTCAGTATAATTCATCAAATGCATTAAACTACCAATAATATGAGCATATTCAGATTAAGTGTCACGACCCGAAACTCCCATCGAGCCCGTGACAACCGCCGCGACGTCCCGATAGGCACTCATTACCCCGAATGCCGATCGAAATCCCGCAAGGCTTAGCATCAGCTTCCGCATCTCCCCAGTGAGCGACAGTTATTAAATCTCACATTTCAAAAAAATTATAAGTCATTTCCAAATCAAAAAAATAAAATATTACTTTCTGGCTCACAAGGGCATTTTCGTCATTTTTCTTCGAAAATACCGAAACTCGCTAAAAACATGGTGTAAAAGCTAAATATATTCATAAATACTTTAAATCAAATAACTGAAGAATAAAATTACTTTTACAGTGACACGTGGGCCCCCAACTGACTAATAAGATGTAGGGCTACGAACCCTTACTTTCTATGATGCAACTCCGAGATTAATTCTCGTCTTAATCAACTATCAACAAACTGTCCTGAGCCTAAAAAATGGAGAGGAAGAGGGGTGAGATTAAATAATCCCAGTGAGTAAACAATTACCATCAAAAGCATCTAAAGCCGAGTAGATGGAGACAATATAAAAACATTATATCTCAATAATGTTCATAACACAAAATTCGTTTGAATCTATACCAAATAATTTCTTTTCATCAAAATTTCTCGGCTTATGAATTTCTTAAACTTGGCCCCTGCCAGAATCATTCTCGCAGGTACTTCGTCAAGGTATCCCACCGAGACTGCCAAGGCTGTTCAATGACCCATACCCATAAACATGTTTTCACATCTAACACACAGCTGTTCCTTAGCGTTGGCTGAGTCTCACTCTCACGTGGTGGTCCGAACGTGAGGTGCACTCAAATCATACCTTAGGAGATACTTCACCCAACATCTCCCCCCGGAGGTAAATATATAATTGAGTTACCGTGCTCCTTTCATAGGCAGTCCACGGAAACCCCCACCACTGCAGTGATCGTGAGGTGCATTCAAATCTTACCTCAGGAGATACTTCATCCAATATCTCCCCCCGGAGGT
>NC_030858.1:13068950-13072169 GCF_000208745.1 Theobroma cacao | reverse complement strand
AAATATTTTATCCTAAACTACTCCTTTCGTCTTTTATTACTTTTAAACATTTTAATTGACCTCAATTTGCATTCAATCAACTTTATTTATCACCATATCAAAGTATGGGGTATTTCATTGGTCTTCCCGCTTGGCCTCGCCAAGGTGGTGGCAAAACTAAGATTTGTTTCACATAAAGGGGGATGTCTCGGTCACTGGGATGCCATATTAAGCAAATGGACCTAGCATAACCCTCCACCAAAACGATTATCTTGTAGTAGTTAACGCAACTTCACATTTGCATTTACTAAAATACAACGAACTCAATGTTTAAGCATAATGTAAATGTTATGTTAATTAGGGTTCAAATAAGAAATAAAGATATCTTGACTTTATTGTCGCAATGGCATGCCTGCATGGTAGTAGATCTATTTGAAACTTACAATATGAACACGTCTTCCTGGACAAGTTACAAGTCCATCCATTTTCTCGTCTTTAACTTTGAACTCCACTCGATTGATAGGTTTAACTACAAAGCGATGTACATCATTGAACTATTTGATTAACTACTTGGTAGCTCAAGGGTTGAGTAGCATGGTCACCTTGACGACCTCCTTGTACCAGTCATGGAACCAATGCTGGAACATTGCTCTGATGAACTCGATAAAAATAGTGATTGGCATTTGTCTTGCATGCTTCAAGCATGAGTTAACACATTTCGTAATGTTGGATGTCATGAGTTGGTATCGCCTTGGCGGTGAACGTGCACGTGCCTATCTCTCAAGGCCTATTCTTACAAGGTTAGAGTGGGCTCCCGCTTGAATATGCTTGAGTTAGTTCATATGTTTGTTGAAATTGAAAATCTTATAGCAATCTCGAGTAAAGGTGAAAATCATAGAAACGTCGTCGTGCTTGAACTTGTTTCTAAAGTTTTTCTTTAAGTGGTAACCACATAAACCGTGGTGCGCTTTGGGAATGCATTTTGGATTGCTTTCTTAATGCCAAGATGCTAATAAAAAATGAACATAATGTTTTCAAGACAACGTGTCACGACCCGGTACTCCCCTCGAGCCCGTGATAACCATCGCGACGTCCTGGTAGACATTCGTTACCCAGAGTGCCAACCGAAACCCCGCAAGGCTTTTGTACCATTTTTCTCATCTCCCCTATGAGTAATCATCACCAAACCTTGTTTTTAAAGAATTTTAAGCTTTTTTCCTTTCAAAACCGTGGAAAAATAATTTTCGCCTCACAGGGGTGTTTTCGTCATTTTTTCTCAAAAATTTTCGAACTCGATTAAAAATGTAGTAAATGAGTGGAAAACACATATTTCATGATTTAAAGTAAATTTGAGTGTCCAAAACATTTATTAAAAATGATATTTTAACTATTTGAATAAAATAAAAATATTCAATAAAATATTTTAATTTATTATAAAACAATATTTATAGAGTCATCGGTAATTAAGTTGTTTTTTTGTAGTATAAAAGATAAATAAATTCAAACATACTACAATACAGATAACCGAGATATGAAATTTACTTTACAGTGACTCATGGGCCCACAAGGAACAAAAGTGCACAAAGGTAGTAAACCTACAGTTTTTGGAGTAGTAAAGCCGACTATAGCCTTCGACGATATCAGCTATCTACACACTATCCTGAGCCTGAAATGGGTGGAAAAGAGGGTGGTGAGATTATATAATCCCAGTGAGTAAACAAATACCATCTAAAATATCTAAAGCCAAGTAAATAGAGACAATTAAAATAAATCATCATACTGTAATTTCATTACCTTTCAACTTATTTCAACCAAATAAACAACTAGGCTTATGATTTCCTGAAAAGCTTGGCTCGTGCCAAAAATCATTCTCATACTCAGTTATCAAGGATGCCTTGATCGAGGGCTATCCCAACCGAGTCCGCTAAGGCTGTTAAAAAGTCATGTACGCATAAATTATGTTTTTACTTTGAAAACATAGCCGTTCCTTGGCGTTGGCTGAGTTCACCCTCACGTGGTGGTTTGGCGTGAAATGAACTCTAAAAGTGTTAGCCTCAGGAGTTATCCACCCGCGCCTCTCATATTGAGGTAAGATATAACGGGGTTTACCGTGCCCCTCTAATAGGCTGGTCCATGGAAACCCACCCACTGTAGTAAGCTCATCATTATCCCACTAATCAAGAAAATTCAATAACATGATATGGCAATTATTGTAATTCACAGCCTTTCAAGGCTAAATACACAGTTCATATATTTCAACACAAATACCAATTTAGCCATTCATGCAAAAATTGTCATAAGCCAGTCAATTCAAACCATGAATTTACAACACCTCAAGTGGTCTCCAGTTACTCTATTTTCAAAGTCATCATTCAATTTTAAGACAATTTATAAAATAATTTTATTTAAACACGTTTTGTTTGTAAAACAAAAAGATTTACCATTTAAACTCATTTTCCATAAAATCCACAAAATTGAATAAAAATCACTCTAGATAATTAAGGCGATAGTGAGGTTACTCACTGTATTAAGAGTTCGATATACTCCTATTCTCGATCTTCGGGCACAATCTCTTTACCCTTATTAGAGGGCTCACTACCTATACATCATACGTGACACGAATTTCAATAAATTGTGTCAATTTATCATAAACTATTTCAGGCTCTCTAAATCTAAATGAATGCATGCGATGGGATGCAAAATGTCTGATTAATCACTTAAATGTGATATTCGACCTAAGTCACACTATACTTGGTCTAATCGGCTAAAATCTCCAATTTAACTCCAAATCAATTCTTCTCACTTTCTACACTCCAATTATACCTAAATTACCTCAGTGACTATGAATGAGATTCAATTTATTAGTCCCGGGTCAATAATCACACATGTCTATACGTTAAGCAAAAATTCAAATTTTCACACCAAAATTTCCCATTTAATTTCTAGCCTCACCAAACATCAAATATCACCAAAATATCATGAAATATCATCAATTTCAGCTACAATATCTTCCCTAGAAAATTCGACCAATGATGGGTAATGGGAGAAAATGAATTTTTCTTGTTGGTTTGTTTCTAGACATGATAAACTAACTAAAAACACTAACATAACTTAGAATCAAATCAATCCAACTTCATTCTCTCTCCATACCCATTCCAACCAGCCATGAATTCACCATGAAAACATGAAATCTAACCATGGAAAATGAAAAAGAAAGCATGGGTAGTGTAAATCACAAGT
>NC_030858.1:13057353-13061819 GCF_000208745.1 Theobroma cacao | reverse complement strand
TAATTTTACCCCAAATGAACCCTCGAACTCCGAACAATCATTTTTAGTCATTCCTGGACTATAAAATATTAAATTTCATCCTACAATTCCTATTTGAACTAGTTCGAGGTTAAATCAATTTAAGTGTACCGTTAGGTACAATATCGGGTTTCGTCTATTCTTAGGTGCTTTTCTAGCGTATAACATGCTACTCAATGCATATATGTCATGAGATATATTTATAGGGTCGGGTTTTACAGCTGTAATGACTGTGTCGGGATTTTTTCATTCCAACATATAAAAATACTAGGGTAGTAGTTGAAATGACTCCTCCGAGGGACCAAAAAAAAACCTCTCAATATTCTTCTTCACTTGCCAAGCCTTACCATACAAGAATTTCAATCCCTACTGAACCCTCATCTCACCAATTATGTCTTTAGGTCTCAAAGCTACTCTATTAGCCTGAAGCTTGTGTGACATAAGTTCACCAGTTAGCTTCGCACTCGTGATTCGAAATCACCCTTGCAAACCATCGACAGTACACGTGTGTACTTTGTGGAATGTCTGCTCTTGCCAATATTCTCCTTTAGGTAACTTCATTGCACACACACTGAACTTGCATGCCTTGTCCCTTGCAACCAACCTCAAAATGACCTTTACATGACCTTTTTACTCTTATCTCAAACTACCCTTTAGAGCCAACATGTTCAAAGCTTGATTCAACTTGGCCTTCAAGGAAAACATTCTTCCTTTGTATAAGCGATCTTCAACACATGTCTACTCCTCAATAGTAATTTTTTGGAAGGATAACCTTTCTGCACTTGGAATTAGCCACGTATGAGATATCCCTGTATTTCCCCTTTCCTAATAACTATCATCGAGCAATGTCTCAAGTCAACGAATCTCGCTTTCACTAGCGATGGGGTTATTGTATATGGGGTCATGACACTGAACATCTCCTACATCAACACCTCCAACAAGTTTCGTTTCACTTTTAACATTATTGCAAATTGGAATGTCACTATCATAAAGCCATCATTGTCTAAATTATCATCATGCCATTCATCAGGCCCGTCATATGAATTGTCATCATATCTATCTTCACTAGCAGGGAACAAATTCTCATTTTCCTCATCAGATGCAATATTATCCTCGAGTGTCGCAATGTCATCCTCCAACGTCGTAGTGTTGTCCTCAAGTATCGCAGTCTCATTTGAGAATAGCATTACATCCTCTACAGTTTCACTCGATCGTTGCATTTGTTGGATAGAAACAAGTAATTGGTTAGATGCACATACTGATCAAAATTTTGCAACCAACTATTCTGTGAATGTCGTGTGTTTATTGAGCTACACAAACTCTTGTGCATGCATCAATTGCCATTGTTGTGGGTCACAGACTGAATGCTGTGGTATATGTGAAACATTGTAAATCTCATTTTGATTGAGCTGATTACCATGTTGTACAGCTTCTTCATGTGACATAACATTTGTATGGAGTTCTTTAATGGTGACATACACTACCAAAACATTCCTCTATTCTAGCAAAATTAATGCAATATCCTCATCGTCCTTGATAATTGGACGTGATAGCTTTCTGGGTGTATTGATCAATGCATGTAACTCAATCTCGTGAATTTTTTAGTTTACCTCAACAACATTTTCAACTAGCTTCATCAAGCCCACAAATGACAAATCACTCTTAACCCTTCGCATTCGTGACTCACCACCTTTGTTAATGCCATCCACCCACTGACCACCGTGTTAATCACAAGTCGCACAATTGGACCACTGAAATTTTGAAAACAAAAATTTGTTAGCCATTTTACACATTACATGTCGTGTTAAATTTGTCAGTCATGTTGTCACATGCCATGT
Organism: Theobroma cacao; assembly: GCF_000208745.1. Lineage (NCBI taxonomy): Eukaryota > Viridiplantae > Streptophyta > Magnoliopsida > Malvales > Malvaceae > Theobroma > Theobroma cacao. Next base: position 13,059,963 of record NC_030858.1, on the reverse strand, counting down.
TCAAAAAATGTTACACGCCAATGTTACATGCCATGTCCAAAAAATATTACATGCCATATTCAATAAAAATGTTACATGCCATGTGCTAACACATGTTATTTCAATATATTTTTTACATGCAATGTGCATTAGAGATGCATGGCGTGTAACAACTTTGGGTAATATTTCTAATCCATGTTCTAATTTACACAAAAAGTTTTAGAAATTAATGTATTGCAGCAATAAACCCAATAACATACCTTGATATCATCTTTGCTCTTGGGTCTGTTTATCGACAACATGGCCAGTTGCTAAGAAATAGACCACAGCATGATGACGATGGTGCTCAATAGAGAATTGACGAAGCTGATATAGTTTAAAGAGCTGAGAGAGTTGAGAGAGTTAATGACAATGTGCTCAACAGAGAGTTGACAAAGTTGATACAGTTTAGAGAGCTGAAAGACTTGAGTGAGTGGAAATAGTTGAGTATTTATTTTCTCTATGGCGGGATGTAGATATCAGGAGATTAATTTGTCAAGATGTTTTTAAGGGCATTTTAGTTTCTCATGCTTGTTTTTGGGTAAAAATAGATAACTTTTTATGGGTGGCTATTTTTGAAATAACCTTATGATGAGGGTTATTTCTCACAATTTTCTTTTCATTTACTCACTTAATTTACATAATAAATTAATAATAATATCATTACTTCACACATAGTTTGTGAAATACATCAAAATCCCCACATACTTGATATATGCAGCATAAGTAGTAGAAGGATATGTATTTAAGTTGACTTATAATTTACGGTGCTAGTCTACTACCAAAGATGCCCATCTGCTTAGGCAAAAGATATGATGAAATTTTAGAACCGTAGAAGCCACAAACCTTTTGCACATAGAGAAAGATCAGTGCTAGCCATTTCTCAATTTAAGAAAAAAAACTCTAATCCTTTCGATTTCCCAATTAACTTTTTGTAATGTTAGGTTTTGTGAAATTTCTAAAGGAACATACATAGACTAGAGAGGGAACCTTATTGTGTTCATATCCTTGTTGGATATATATATATATACATATATATATGCATATACACATATATATACATACATATATATATATATTTGATTTTGGAGAACTCTTGAAATTTCTCAATTGTCTATTTTTTGAATAATATTTTCATATTGAACATTTTCTTCATTGACAAATTGGGTTTGGTTGGATATTGAGCTGGAGGAAGAGGTGGTCCTTAGAAAAGGAAGCATCTTATAGTTATAAACTTAATTTTCCTACAAAAAGGATTTCTATTGGATTACATAACAATATCTTTTCTACCTACACAAAGGAGAATTGTCTTATCATGCCTAACCTATGGCTTACCAAACTATCATCCTCAAAACTTAGTAGAAAATAATAAAGCATTGATCATGCAATTAAAACCAGAACTCGGAAAACAAAATCTATGTAATAAAATGCATTCAAGTATATAATTTGTGAACTAAGTTTAGTGGTTTAGACTGATAACTCTATGGTATAGAGTTATTTGGACTTAATTTTGATAGTAATTTAGCTTAGTTCTTGTAAAAATGCATAAAAATTAGTAATTTTTATTTAATTATTTTAAATTAGTTAATTTAGGTAAGTCAATATAATCTTAGTTAATTTTATGCTTAATTTGGTGTTAATGTGGTTAAGATAGGTTGTTATTGATTTATTTGTGCTTTTGTAGGTGTTTGATGAAAGAAGAATTTTAGTGGAAGAAAAAGAGCAATTTCAAGGTGTAGATCTCCACTGCATATGTTTTGATACTTTAGCCATAACTCTCTCTACAGAACTCTAAATGAAGTGATTCTAGACCATTGGAAAGTTAAGAGAAAAAGCTACAACTTTTATGTTTACCACTTTGCCCAATTTGGCTTGGAAGGTGGTCAAAAATCTTGTCGAAGTTGACATACTGCAGTAGTCCTAGAACAATTATGATTTCTACTATTTAGATGGTCAAGGCCATGACTTTGGAGGAGGAAGGGTGTGGCCCACGTAGTCTGATGAGGAAATCCTTATTGGAATTGACTTCTTTCTTTACCGAACTTAGCCTAACTTCAAAGCCTTATAAAAGCAACCTTTCGAAGGAGAACGAAACACTAGATTGACAGTTGAAAGTCAAGCCACAAAGTCATTTAAGCTAAAAAGAATTTGAAGAATTCAAGGACATTTGGATATCAAGAATACAATTCTTTGGTTTTTCTATCTTTTTGTTGTTCTCTTATTTTCTTGGTTTTGTTTTTAATGTTTAAATTTTATTTGATGAAGATGTGTGACTTGATGGGGATCTAATGTCACGACCCGGAACTCCCCATCGAGCCCGTGACAACCGCCGCGAGGCCTCGACAGACATTCTTCACCCCGAATGCCGATCAAAACCCCGCAAGGCTTAGCATCAACTTCCGCATCTCCCCGGTGAGCAACAATTATTAAATCTCGCATTTAAAAAAATCATAAGTCATTTTCAAATAAGAACAATAAAATATTATTTTCTGGCTCATAGGGGCATTTTCGTAATTTTTCGTCAAAAATCTCAAAACTTGCTAAAAATGTAATAGGTAAGCAGAAAATATATATTTAATGATTTAAAAACAA
>NC_030858.1:13044917-13055281 GCF_000208745.1 Theobroma cacao | reverse complement strand
GGTTTGACTCCAAATTGATCCTCAAACTCCGAATCACCATATTAAACCATTCTGGGACTTTAAAATTCTTAATTTCATCGTAAATTCTCTATTTGATCTAGTTCGAGGTTTAACTCAACTTTGTTGTACCTTTAGGTACAATACCGACTTTTGTAAATTTTTTTCGGGACTCTCTTAGCATGCAAACATGCTATCCATCACATGTATGTTATGACAAATATTTTATAGAGTCGGGCTTGTCATCTTCTCCCCCACTTGGATCAACCATATGATCCTTCTTCATGACTGATTTCGATATCCGACAAAATATTAATATTTTAATATTATTTTATTCTAAAAATTTTATCTTGTCTCCTTGGTACCCAAAATACCTTATTATGCCTCACTTGACTTCCAAATCGCCTTTTATCTCACAAATTCTTCTCCGATAAAATTATTATTATTTTATTGTTATTTTCTCACTTGCAAAATATTTTATCCTAAACTACTCCTTTCGTCTTTTATCACTTTTAAATATTTTAATTGATCTCAATTTGCATTCAATCAACTTTATTTATCACCATATCAAAGTATGGGGCATTTCATCTAAATTGTTTATCTAAGATTATGATTGAACTCAATATGCAGTCTGATTTATTTATCTCTCTTTTGCTTATGTTTAATACATTTAAATTTTTTATTTTATTATGTTCTTAATGCTTCTAATTGCCTGATCACCAATTAGATTGAATTGGAAACCCAAGTTAAATCTTGACGAAGGAGATTTAGGTAGACCTTGAATAGAATAGCGCATGATTGAATGCATTTAGTTGATTAGGTGGTTTGATTTGCATATAGAGTAGACATACACATATAAGCCATACTTAGCCTAAATTAGAGCACGAACTTAATAAATCTTTCTACAATTTAATTTGTATAGACATATAGTAAATTAACTAGGAGAGGTATTTTTATGAGAACTCGACAGAGACTTGTAAATAATTTAAGACTCTAGGTTAGCAACTTAATCCATTAAACTGAATTAAAAAAGAGAGACAATATTTAGATGAAGTATTGAGGGATATCATAATCTTAGGGCTGGTGATCACTAGAAGTTAATAAAATAATTTTGCTCATATATTTTAGATTAGTTTCATTTACTAGTTTATTAGTTTTAATTTTAATTTTAATTATTTAAATAAAATTAAGGTGTGTTAATTTTAGTAGTTAACAGTAAGGATTAATTCAATTCTTTGTAGGATCAACAGTCTACTCATCACTATATTATCTTTGCGATATGTATACTTGCATGTGTAGAAAATTGAATAACATAAAACCTGGTATCATTTTGTAAATATGTGTTTAGATTTAGAGTGTTAAAGAGTTTAAGATATTCTTATCTTCCAATGACATCATAAAATTGGGGAAACAGTTGAAATGTATTAGTCATCTACATAGGTTTGTTTCTACTATCCTTAACAAGGAGTCATTGAAATGGAGATGCCTTTTGTCTCCAAGGGCTATAAGGATGGAAGTATCTAGTCCTTCTTTTATGAGTGGTTTAGCTCTTACTTGTATAGATCCAAAATGAATATAATTATAATTTTTGTGTTTGAGAAACATTGGACGCCTACTTAGCAAAATTATAATACCATCTAAAAGGAAATTTTATCAATTGTTTTATGTATTTCAAAATTTCAAAGTGATTTACTCAAACAAAAATTCCTTTTACGAATTAATTGTAAATCTACAAAAAAAAGTTTTACAAAAAAAATGTCCAGAATATTAATTCAAAACAATTTTTTGCTAGATGGTAAGGAAGTTTAAGTATATTTCACTTTGACATTAAATATATCAAATGAGAATCAAATTCATTTCCCGATTTCCTTAGCAGAGAATTTTTACAAAGAAAACCATGCCACCAAAATTAAGATATCAGAAGAAAAAAGAAAAAGAAAAAACAGTTTTAAATTTGATTCCATTGTTGCAAATTTTTGTATTAGGAATTTTGTATGTAATTTTAATTTTACCACCATTGGTAGTTTTAAGGCCTTCTGATGTTTTGTTATAATATTTTGTTGGAATCATTCCTTCTCTAATGCAATTTTGATCTGCACCAATAACAAAAAGTGCTATTGTTTCTAGTTGAAATTCTTCGTTGATTAAAAAATGTATTTTAACGAAGTATTTTTGTATTGACACTTCTATAAGAATCATCATATATTCTTGTGATTCTTCTAGTTTTGCCTTTATATCTGAGGAATAATTTTCTATTGGAACTCTTGAATTTTGTAAGAATTCTATCTAGTTTTTTTATTTCCCTTTGTTCGCTCTTGAGTTTGGAAATTTCTAATTTTATGATTTTGTAAGAAAAAGAAGAGTTCCCTTCCTAAAATCTTTTAACCAACGAAGAATTTCAACTAGAAACAATAGCACTTTTTGATACTGATGCACATCAAAATTGCATCAGAGAAGGAATGATTCCAACAAAATATTATGACAAAACATCAAAACGCCTTAAAACTCCCAATGGCAATAAACTTAAAATTACATATAAAATTCCTAATGCAAAAATGTGCAACAATGGAATCAAATTTAAAACTCCTTTTCTAATGATAAAAAATAAAACACATGATGTCATACTAGGCACGCCATTCATATCCTTACTTAAATCAAATAAGGCTACAAATCAAGCAATTACTACTAAAATATTAAAAACAAAAATAATTTTCCCCTTCATAGAAAAACCAAAACTAAGAAATATCAATTTACTAAAATCTTTATCAATTCATATAGGTCAACTCAATTCTCTAATAAATCACAAACAAAAACAAATTATTTACTTAAAAGAAGAAATCTCTTTTAAAAGGATAAATGAACAATTAGGTGATAAATTTGTTCAAAAAAATAATTTATTTTGATATTCCCAATGCCTTTTGGGATAGAAAAAACATGAAGTAGACTTGCCTTATGAAAAGGATTTCGATGAAAAACAAATTCCTAGTAAAGCAAGATCAATCCAAATGAACAAAGAAATGGAAGAATTTTGTAGAAAAGAAACACAGGATCTTTTAGAAGAAAAACTCATAAGGAAAAGCAATTCACCCTGAAGCTGTTTTGTTTTCTATGTTATAAAAAATACAGAACTAGAAAAAGGAACACTAAGATTAGTAATAAATTACAAACCATTAATAAAGCATTAAAATGGATTAGATATCCAATCCCAAACAAAAAAGACTTGTTACAAAAATTATGTAATGCAAATATTGTCTCAAAGTTTGACAGGAAATCAAGGTTTTGTTTAATCCAAAATTAAGGAAAATGAGAGGTATAAAACGACATTTACTGTTCCTTTTGGACAATATGAATGGAATGTCATGTCGTTTGGTCTAAAAAATAAACCATTAGAATTCCAAAGGATAATGAATGAAATATTTAGTTCGTACTCTCAATTTACCATTGTTTACATAGATGATATCTTAGTGTTTTCTAAAAATTTAGAAAAACACTTTAAACATCTCAAAACTTTTATCAACATAATTAAGAAAAATGGATTAGTAGTCTCTAAATCCAAAATTAGTCTGTATCAAACCAAAGTAAGATTTTTTAGTCATTATGTAACCCAAGGAACCATTACACCAATAGAAAGATCCACAAACTTTGCAAAAAAATTTCCTGATCAAATTTTAGATAAATCCCAACTCCAAATATTCTTAAGAAGTCTCAATTATGTCATTGATTTTTATCCCTGCTTTAGCAAAATCTGTAAACCCTTGCATGATAGGCTCAAAAAGAATCCGACTCCTTGGACTCCTGCACATACTAATCTTGTCAAACAAATTAAATTGCATATTAAAGAACTCCTTGATTACATCTAGCAGACCCAAGTACACCAAAAATAGTAGAAAGAGATGCCTCAAACATATGATATGGGGATATTCTTAAACAAGTCAAAAATCAAAAGGAACAAGTAGTTCAATTCACCTCGAAACATTAGACACCTTATTAGTAAAATTACAGTACTATCAAAAAGAAAATTTTATCAATTTTTTTATGTATTTCAAAATTTCAAAGTGATTTACTCAATAAAAAAATTCCTTCTACGAATTTATTGTAAATGTGCAAAAAAAATTTTACAAAAAGATGTCCAGAATATTGCTTTAAATCAAATTTTTTCTAGATGGCAAGTAAGTTTAAGTATATTTGACTTTGACTTTGAATATATCAAAGGAGAATCAAATTCCTTGCAGGATTTTCTTACCAAAGAATTTTTACAAGGAAAACTATGCCACCAAAATTGAGAGACCAAAAGAAAAAAAACAAAGAAAAAGGAGAGTTCCCTTCCCAAAATCTTTCCCAAAGACCAATCAAATTATGGTACAAAATTTGTACTCTAGAAAATGAACAAAAAGGAGAAAGCTCTTCAAAAATATCCAAAATTTACCAAGATGCCCAAGACCTAAATGAGCTTGACTCACAAATCAAAAAATGGATTGAGTCTCTTTTTCAATCCCTAAAAGTAGCTCTAGCACTCGCCTTCCAAATCAAAGAAGACATTCCTCTTAAACAAATTATTGTTGTTGCAGCAGAATCCTCAAAAGGCAAAGAGGTTGTTTTGCCAAACCCAAACCTTTCTAAACTATTTTCCCAACATCACAAACAATGTCTTCTTCTCATAAGAGTTCTACTCAATACGTTTGCAAAAAGTCTTTTCAAAAAGTTTTACTAATTGAAGAAGGATTTTATGAAAAATCCCCTAATGTTGTAATCTGAAAAGCTTTCAAGGATGGCATTATAAACCATGGGATCTACAAAAACCCCAATAGTATTATGAAAATATTTTGATTCAAATAGGGTCTGTATTGTTTAAACACTTTGCAAAAAAAAATTACCCCAAATTTATTACTCACTCAACAGCCTAAATTTTGAAAGTACTAAGACCCATGGATTGGGAAGAAAACCCAAACTCATTCCAAAAATTTCCTACCAAATTTACAATGAGAACATACCACCATATGTTTTTCAATTATTGGGACTACCAGCAAGCCTGGTTCAATACTTTCTTTTTCAATAATAAACATAATAAACATTCCTACATGGGATTTTTCAAATATGGAAACCAATATAAATTCCCATTATTGTTTACCCACTAGTGGAATTGGTTTAGGCCGTTGAGAAAGATTCTTCCCCCCCAAAATTGATGAACTATACCAAAAATTTCAACCTGAACCAGATTAGGACAAATTACATATCTCTATCCACTTCTTCTTAAAATTAACCATTTCCTAGATAACCTCATGGGACTATACAAATAATATTGATCCCCAACATGGTTCCCCCACAATAATCTGAACCTTCAAGACCAAATTGTGGGACAAGTTTGATGATAGAAAATATGATGCACAATATGTTGATAATTAGTTCAACAAGAACCTAACATAATGCAAGACAGCTGCCTTAGATCAGGAAGTTGCAAGATTTTTACATGCAAAATCAAATGCAAGTACATTACTTGCCCAGACAAAGAATAAAAAGAATACAAGAAAATCATGACAAAAATGCTTCAGTCCTTCAACTCCGATGACGAAGATGAATAAGAGCATGAGACTTTTGAATCATCCAACAAAAGTTTTGACCTAGACCAAGATGAAGACTCCATGCCACCAAAAAAGAGCAAGAAGTAAAAAAAAAAAAAAACATCTTTGAAAAAATAAAGAAGACAAAAGCATCTTTCTGGACATCTCTGCAAAGCAAAAGCATCTCTGAAAAGTAAAGAAGACAAAAGCATCCTTAGGACTTGCAAGGCATCTTTAAAATTTTCAAAAGCACTCTTGAAGTTACAAGGCATCTTCAGTAAATGAAAAAAGAAATTTTCAACATTTCAATCAATTCTTGTAAAATTTGTAGATGAGTAATTATTGGCGAAAGGGAAGATCTATCTATAAAAACTCCCATTGTAATCAAAAGGTAGAAGCTAGAATCGCTTTTAGAAAAACTTCTCTTTGTAAAAACTTATCTGAAATGAAAATTCTGGACTCTTTTCTTTAACTATTTTTTTTTTAAGTTTTCTTTAAATTCTCTTCTTGTTAAATTTTATTTTTAAAACAAAATTGAATCTAATGTTGTGTTCCTACTACACTTTGCAGTCAAAATTTTATTGCATTCGATGATCCTGCAGGCAATCTAGTATCAGTAACACCGAATTCAATAAATTTTGACTGCAAAGTGCAGTAGGAACACAACACTGGATTTAATTTTGTTTTAAAAATAAATTTTAACAAAAAAAAAGAATTTAAAGAAAACTTAAAGAAAATAGTTAAAAGAAAAAAAGTCCAGAATTTTCATTTCAGATAAGTTTCAATAGAGAGAAACTTCTCTAAAAGCAATTTTAGCTTCTGCCTTGTAATTACAATGGGAGGCTTTGATAGATAGGTCTTCCCTTTTGCCAGTAATTGCTTATCTAAAAATTTTATAGGAATTGATTGAAATGTTAAAAATTTCTTTTTTCTTTTGCTGAAGATGCCTTGCAACTTTAGGAGTGCTTTTAAAAATTTTGAAGATGCCCTGCAAGTCCTAGAAAGGCTTTGTCTTCTTTGCTTTTCATAGATGCTTTTGCTTTGCAGAGATGCCCCGCAGATGTCAAGGATGCTTTGACTTTACAGAGATGTCTTGAAAGATGCTTTTGTCGTCTTTACATTTTTAGAGATGTTTTTTTTTTTTTACTTCTTGCTCCTTTTTGGTGGTATGCAATCTTCGTCTTGGTCTAGGTAAACAGTTTTGTTAGATGATTAAGAAGTCTCATGCTCTTGTTCATCTTCTTCATCAAAGTTGATGGACTAAAGCATCTCTGTCATGATTTTCTTGTATTCTTGTTTATTCTTTGCCTTGTTTGATTGGTCTTTGGGAAAGATTTTAGGAAGGGAACTCTCCTTTTTCTTTCTTTTTTTTATGCTGATCTCTCAATTTTGGTGGCACAGTTTTCTCTGTAAAAATTCTCTAGTAAGAAAATCCGGCAAGGGATTTGAGTCTCCTTTGATATATTTAATGTCAAAGTCAAATATACTTAAAATTGCTTGCCATTTGGCAAAAATTTGTTTTGAAGCAATATTTTGGACATCTTTTTGTAAACTTTTTTGCAAATTTACAATCAATTCATAGAAGGAATTTTTTATTGAGTAAATTACTTTGAAATTTTGAAATACATAAAACAATTGATAAAATTTCCTTTTTGATAGTACTGTAATTATGCTAAGTAGGCGTCTAATGTTTTGAGGTGAATTGGACTACTTGTTCTTTTTTATTTTTGACTTGCTTAAGAATGTCCCCATATCCTATGTCTGAGACATCTGTTTCTACTATTTTTAAAGTACTTGGGTTTGTTAGATGTAAACAAGGGAGTTCTTTAATATGCAATTTAATTTGTTTGACAAAATTAGTATGTGCAAGAGTTCAAGGAGTAGGATTCTTTTTGAGCCTATCATGCAAGGGTTTACAGATTTTGCTTAAGCCAAGATAAAAATCAATGGCATAACTGAGACTTTCTAAGAATTTTTAGAGTTGAGTTTTATCTAAAATTTGATCAAGAAATTTTTTGCAAAGTTTATGGATCTTTCTATTGGTATAATGGTTCCTTGGGTTACATAATGACCTAAAAATCTTACTTTGGTTTGGAACAGACTAATTTTAGATTTATAGACTACTAATCCATTTTTCTTAATTTTGCTGATAAAAGTTTTGAGATGTTTAAAGTGTTTTTTCAAATTTCCAGAAAACTCTAGGATATCATCTATATAAACAATGGTAAATTGAGAATACGAACTAAATATTTCATTCATTATCCTTTGAAATTCTGATGGTGCATTTTTTAGACCAAACGGCATGACATTCCATTCATATTGGCCAAAAGGGACAATAAATGTTGTTTTATACCTCTCATTTTCCTTAATTTGGATTTGTCAAAACCCTGATTTCATGTCAAACTTTGAGAAATTATTTGCATTACATAATTTTTATGACAAATCTTTTTTGTTTGGGATTGGATATCTAATCCATTTTAATGCTTTATTAATGGTTTGTAATTTATTACTAATCTTGGTGTTCCTCTTTCTAGTTTTGCATTTTTCATAACATAGAAAGCAGAACAGCTCTAGGGTGAACTGTTTTTCCTTATGTGTTTTTTTCTAAAAGATCCTATATTTATTTTCTACAAAATTCTTCCATTTCTTTGTTCATTTGGATTGATCTCACTTTAGTAGGAATTTATATTTCATCGAAATCCTTTTCATAAGGCAAGTCTACTTCATGTTTTTTCCTATCCCAAAAGGCATTGGGAATATCAGAACAAAGTGTTTTTTTAATTTCTTCATCTAGGTGAATTTCGTTGATTTTTTTTCTAATTTTGTAAAATTTTGAAATGTGACCAATTTTCCGCATCTGAAACATTTTATTGTTTTGTCTATTTTACTTTCTTCTTTTCACTTTTGTTTCTCTTTTCTATATCTCTTGTAGTTTGGTTTGTTGTATGAATTTGGGGTACATTTCTTATGTTTCTTTTATTTTGGTTTTGCAAGATAATAGGTTTTTGAAGAAAAAGATTCGTGTTTGATGTCAAATTGTTGACAAAATGATCTTAATTCTTTTCTGCAGTGATATCATTCTTTTTTTAATTGTTTTTGAAGTTTTAAATCTTGGCAAATTTTTAATCCCTCTTTTTGGGTAAAGCTTATGAGTTCATCATATGTAAGATTTTCATAAGGAATAATTCCTTTATAAGTGTCTTTTATTTAGTTTCTAACTTTTTCTCCTAATAATGTAGGAAGTCTCGCTAAAAATTTTTCTTTCCAGAAAAGTTATTGATTATCGGATCTTTGCATTACTCTGGTCATAAATATGTCTTTTTACCATTTAGAATCTGTTAATTTTTTTCATTTTAAATTTGAAAATAATTTTGAGTTTCTATCCTTAAGGTGCAAAGGGTCACCTAGAAAGTGTTTTGAGATTGTGAAAATGAGGGTTACATCAACATCTTGGATTTCTCTTCCTTGTTCATCTAGGATGTTATTTTCTTCATCATCCTTTTTTATAGCTTTTAATATTTCTTGTTGCTGTTTTGTGGTAAGATAATTGTCCCACCATCCTTTAAGTTATCCAGCGAAACCAGCAACTAAAAGGTTTGCTGTTGAATGATCCGTAATTTGATTTGTTTGATTTTGGGTTTTATATACGTTTGATACCATTGTCATTTGTTGAAGTGTTGTATTCAAACATTCCATATATATTCCATTCATAAATTGTGTTAACATTATACTTATTTTGGAAAGTAGGTTATTTTGTTATGTTCAAATCAAGTGCTATGATTTTAGGATAGTAAAGCTTTTTTGGTTCCTTCCAAACCATTTTGTTAATCTGTTGGTCATTAGTGTCTTCTGAATCTATTTGTTGGTTTATCATGTTTATTGAATGGCTTTGTTGTAGAGGAGAATCAGGGGTTATCATTCTTGAAGTTTGGCTGAAATACCCCATACTTTGATATGGTGATAAATAAAGTTGATCGAATGCAAATTGAGGTCAATTAAAATGTTTAAAAGTGATAAGAGATGAAAGGAGTAGTTTAGGATAAAATATTTCACAAGTGAAAAAAATAACAATAAAATAATAATAATTTTATCGAAGGAGAATTTGTGAGATAAAAAGCAATTTGGAAGTCAAGTTAGGCATAATAAGGTATTTTGGGTACCAAGGAGACAAGATAAAATTTTTAGAATAAAATAATATTAAAATATTAATATTTAGCCGGATGTCGAAGTCAATCAAGAAGGAGGATCATATGGTTGATCCAAGTGGGGGAGAAGATGACAAGCCCGACTCTACAGAAATATTTGTCATGACATACATGTGGTGGATAGCATGTTTACATGCTAAGAGAGTCTTGAAAAATTTACAAAAGTCGGTATTGTACTTAAAGGTACAATAAAGTTGATTTAAGCCTCGAACTAGATCAAATAGAGAATTCACGATGAACTTAAGAATTTTAAAGTCCCAGAATGGTTTAATATGGTGATTCGGAGTTTGAGGATCAATTTGGAGTCAAACCAGAATTTTCGCTATCCAGGGGTAAAATTGAAATACCCCATACTTTGATATGGTAATAAATAAAGTTGAGCGAATGCAAATTGAGGTCAATTAAAATGTTTAGAAGTGATAAAAGACGAAAGGAGTAGTTTAGGATAAAATGTTTCGCAAGTGAGAAAATAATAATAAAATAATAATAATTTTATCGGAGGAGAATTTGTGAGATAAAAGGCGATTTGGAAGTCAAGTGAGGCATAATAAGGTATTTTTGGTACCAAGGAGACAAGATAAAATTTTTAGAATAAAATAATATT